>NW_024746346.1:37500-125000 GCF_018991925.1 Homarus americanus | reverse complement strand
CATTGTTTTTTTATTATATATATTTTTTTAAATTTGTAATTACAGGAAATACAGTTAGTGGCACTTAGGGAGGGTGCCAACTATCCCTGGGTGCCAATGGGGTTAGGTGAAGTGAAGTGAGGTAATGTACGGTGAGGTTAGGTCAGGTCAGGTCAGGTGCCAACAGGGTCACTGCTTTGATTCTCCTTTGGCACTAAAACCCTAAACCATTTATGGGGGGATTTTTATGTGGGAAAATTCAGAGGTCATTTTCCCCGGATTTTGTTGTGAAATCTAAAATCCAGTGAAATATAAAAGGGTTTATCCTATATAAACCCTAAACCACGCATTTTGTTCTGGTTTATACTGTTTATAAACCCTAAACCTAAGCCCTTTATTTCTAGGGCTAATTGGTATATCAGATTTCGAAGCCAATTAATTTTTCAAGTCATTAATGCTTCAATAAAAATCAATTAAAATTTCATTAAAAACCCGAGCAGACATTTAACTCAACCCGACCTGACGAGGAGAAAAGAAGAAATTACCTCCATCTTTTATTCCTGTGAGCTTCGTGATTAAGAGAAGCCTTAGGGGGCCCTGTGAAGCCCTGAGGAGCCCACGGAAGTCTTGAGAAAACCAAAGAACCCTCGAGGAACCCACAGAACCCTTGAGGAACCCCCAAAACCCTTGAGGAACCCACAGAACCCTCGAGGAACCCACAGAACCCTCGAGGAACCCACAGAACCCTCGAGGAACCCCACAGAACCCTTGAGGAACCCACAGAACCCTCGAGGAACCCACAGAACCCTTGAGGAACCCCCAAAACCCTTGAGGAACCCACAGAACCCTCGAGGAACCCACAGAACCCTCGAGGAACCCACAGAACCCTCGAGGAACCCCCAAAACCCTTGAGGAACCCACAGAACCCTCGAGGAACCCACAGAACCCTTGAGGAACCCACAGAACCCTCGAGGAACTGACAGAACCCTCGAGGAACCTGACAGAACCCGGAGGAACCCACAGAACTCCCCGGAGGAACCCACAGAACCTCTGGAGGAACGACAGAACTCCTCGAGAACCTGACAGAACCCCGAGGAACCCACAGAACCTCGAGGAACCCACAGAACCCCGAGGAACCCAGAACTCCGAGGAACCCACAGAACTCTCGAGGAACCCAGTCCCTGCTGAGGAACCCACAGAACCTCGGAGGATTCACCATTCCGAAAAACCCTCTTGTGGGGGATATGAGGATTATTCTACCTCATGAGCACTCGACACGAAGATGAGCTATGACAAGATATATGGGCGGGGTGGGGTGGGTGGTGGGTGGTGGCTGGGTGGTGGTGGGAGAGGAGGGGTGGGGGGAGGTGAGGGAGGCGGGTGGGATAGGGAGGCTAGGTGTGGGAGACAGAAAGCAAAAAGAAAAATCGTAATTGGGAAGAGAAGAAACTGGACGGAGAGGAAGAAAAGGTAGAGGAAGAAGGATTAGGAAGACGTAGGAAGACGAAGAAGAAAGGAAATAGGAAGAAGAAGTTAGTAGTCCCCCCCTCATCTAATGGCTTTTTGAGAACTAGCTCACCAGGAACAAGAAAACCCTCTCTCACTCTCTCTATTTATGTCCCATATATGACCTGGGTGCTGAACCATGGGTAGGGGGAGGAGAGATTAATAGTGGGTGCATAATGGGGAGATAGAGAGGGGAGAGAAGGTAGGAAGGGGGAGAAGGGGTATTAGGGAGATAGAAAGGGTGAGAGGATGGAGAGGGAGGAAGATAGAGAGGGGGAGGGAATAATAGGGAAAATGAGGGAGGAAAGGGAGCATAGGGAGAGAGAGAGAGAGTAAGGAGCCATTGAACCCAATGCAAGTCGGCACTCTGGACAGCACTGGTGGTTGGAGCTGAGTGTATTGTGACCTGGAGGTGTGAGGGAGGTCAGGGAGAGGAGGGAGGTCAGGGTGGGGAGGAAGGAAGGGAGGAGAAGGGAGGTCAGGGATGAGGGAGGTCAGGAGGAGAGGAGATGGAGCCATGGTGGATGGAGGAGGGGTGCAGTATCGACCCCCTGTGACCGTGCCAGCTCCCTCGCCGCCTCGGCCCCACCCCGCCCAGGTCCCTGCCCCTGCCCCGCTCCCTGCCCAGGTCCTGTTCCTGCCCCTTCTGCCTAAGTCCCCGCCCCTGGGCCCTGCCCAGCCCAAGTCCCCTGGCCCCTGCCCTGCCCAGCCCAGGTCCCCGCCCCGCCCACAGGTCCCCGCCCCGCCCAGGTCTCTGCCCTGCCCAGCCCAGGTCCTCGCCTCGCCTCGTTCGGTCTGTCAACTACTGTACACTGATCTCACACAAACTTGATTTCGTACCAGCCAAACCTTGTGTAAACCCGACCTCACACCTCACACAAACCAGACCTCACACTTACCATACCTCACACAAACCAGACCTCACACAAATCCTACCATAATGATTTAACCCTTTGAGTTTCATCCTAAAAGAGTTAACCCATCATCCGGAAAGGATTAAGTACTCACCCTCAAAGGGGTTAAGCCATCCTCAAAGGGTTAAATCCTCCTTCTCAAAAGGTCAAACCATCACCCTCAAAGAGGTTAAATCATCATCAAAGGGTTAAATCATCTTTATAATGTTAAACCCTCAAAGGGGTCAAACCATCAGCCTCAAAGAGTGGTGTTCACATAATCATCAACTCGAGTCAAACAGCAACACAGTTTTACATTACCCAACACAGAGCAACACACCTTCGCTAATTAAGGTATGGACTAATTTAACGTAGGTGTAATACAGACAGGTGGACAGGTGGATGGCTGGACAGGTGGATGGCTGGACAGGTGGATGGCTGGACAGGTGGATGGCTGGACAGGTGGATGGCTGGACAGGTGAAACGTTGGACAGGTGAAACGTTGGACAGGTGGATGGCTGGACAGGTGAAACGTTGGACAGGTGATGGCTGGACAGGTGGATGGCTGGCCAGGTGGATGGCTGGACAGGTGGATGGCTGGACAGGTGAAACGTTGGACAGGTGAAACGTTGGACAGGTGGATGGCTGGACAGTAGATGAAACGTTGGACAGGTGAACAAGTTGACAGGTGGATGGCTGGACAGGTGAAATGCTGGATTATGGGGTGTAGAAACGTTGACACAGGTGGATGGTTGGACAGATGAAACGTTGGACAGGTGAAACGTTGGACAGGTGGAGGGTTGGACAGGTGAAACGTTACAGTAGAAACGTTGGACAGGTGGGATGGCTGACAGATGAAACGTTGGACAGGTGAAACGTTGGACAGGTGGATGGCTGGACAGGTGTGAATATTTGTCACTAATTAAATAATATATATTTATACATGTATTAATTATAGTAAGTGTTTAATTATATTGGTATATTTCACCTGCATATTTCGGTGGATTTTGAAATATACTTTATTATATATACACGACGAAATATATTTGGTGTATTTACTTATATTATTAAGTGGGAAATATACTGGGCTTGGAAAAATATGTACCCTCCCCCTCACCTCTATTCCTCTCCCACCCTCCCCTCCCTCCTCCTCTCTCATTCTCTCCCCTCCTCCCCCTCCTCCCCTTCACCCTTATATTAATTCCGCTTCAGTCATATTAACTCTCTCTCTCTCTTCAGGTTAATTTCGTGTTTCTGATCTAAATAAAACATATTTCTAACCGATATATTTAATGGTATATTTCTTCCCCTAAATATATCGGGAGGAAAATATCGGGAAATCGGCTCCTCATTGTTGTGTGATTATATGGCTTTGTTGTGCCGATGGTGACTATTGTTGTGGGTGATGTGGTTTGGTTAGGTTACGTTAGGTTAGGTTTGGTTAGGTTAGGTTTTTTCCTGTTGGTGGTGATTCAAGGTTGTGTAGGTCTTTGGATAACAGCAGCAGCAATAACAACAGCACAGGGTCATAACAGCAGGAGGTACAGCGGCAGTATCAACAATCGTGACAATGACCAGCCAATGGCCTCACTAACAAGCGGTAGTATGAGGGCAACAGATGGTTATGGCGGCATGACCTCGTCTGCTGCAACCTGAGTGTCAGCACCAGCGAGTTACTAACGTCAGCAGTAGTGAAGGTTGTAGTAGTGTTGTGATGGCTGTGTCAGCACCGTCAGCAGAGTAGTGTGAAGGTTGTCTGGGCACCGTCAGTAGGACAGCGTGAAATCAGCGTCAGCATTGCAGCATGAAGGTAGCGTCAGCACCGTCAGGAGGACAGCAGCATGGAGGCAGCGTTAGCTTCGTCAGGAGGACAGCAGCATGAAGGCAACGTCAGCTCCACAGTTTAATGGGGCGCGTCTTGGCAGGCGGACAGTCAGGAAGGAAGGGATGTCAACAACCTCGAGAAATGCTGCTGCTGTTCTTGCTGCTGCTGTTCTTGTCGCTCTTGTTCTTGCTGTTGTTTTTGTTATTGCTGCTCTTGTAATTCTCTTGTTGGTGTGCTGTTGCCGTGGCTGTTACGGCCGCCAGGGCTGTTAGTGAGAGCAAAGTTTGCGGAGGTGCTTTGAGCCGAACCAGACGAGGTGGAACCGTTCTTAACTTGTCGACGGCTTTTGTGGCGAGGGAGGGAGATGATGAGGGAGGAAGGGGGGAGAGGAAGGGAGAGAGATGAGCGACAAGGAGAGACGGGGGACGGGGGTGTGAGGGGACGGGTTTTTAAAGGGGGAGGGGGAGGTGAGGGAGACAAGATAAAATGAAGGGAGGTAGAGAGGGAAAGGAGAGAGAAAGGAGGAAGGAAGGAATACAATAGAAGAGAAAGGGGAGGAGAGGAAGAGAAGAGGGAGAATAGATGGAAGGGGGAGAGAGGGTGCTGACGTGATAAGAGATGTGGAACAGGAAACACAGAGGAAGGAGGGGAGAGGTGGAAGGAAGAGGGAAGGAGGGAGAAGGCTGAGAGAGAGGGAGAGAATAGGGCAGGAAGAAGGGAGAATATAATAGACTATATGATAAAAGTGTAGACAGATAGGTGGAGATAATTAAGAGACTCCAAGACCAGGGAAGAGAAAGAGGGAGTGAGGGATTATTGGATTAGGAGAGAGAGAGAACAAGGGAAACAGAGGGTATGAAGAAAGAGACGAGAGAGAGAGAGAGAGAGAGAGAGAGAGAGAGAGAGAGAGAGAGGAAATATTATGCAATTGTAGAGTGAATGGATACAAACGACCCCAGTTAGGAAGTGGACACGTATTGTACAAGTTGTAAAAGGTCACACTTGAGGGTAATGACGTCAGATATAGGTCGTACTTGATGGTAGTGATGTCAGATATAGGTCGTACTTGATGGTAGTGATGTCAGATATAGGTCGTACTTGATGGTAGTGATGTCAGATATAGGTCGTACTTGATGGTAGTGACGTCAGATATAGGTCGTACTTGATAGTAGTGACGTCAGATACAGGTCGTACTCGAGGGTAGTGACGTTAAGTAGTTATAATAGGTCGTACTTGAAGGTCATACTTGAGGTCGTGGCATAAGGTTACAGGAAGATACAGTAACAGGACATTAAGTAACACTAACATGACTGAGTGTGACTGTTGTCATCTCTGTCGTGTTACTTGAGTGTTACTTGTGGTGCAGCAACAGATGGTCAAGTAACAGCACAACAGTGATGTTTGGGGTGTTGTAACGACACAGTAACAGCAAACAGCCGGCTTAGAACAGCATGCAACAGCAGTAGACCCACTAGTGCATAAACAGTATACAGCATTCCCATAACAGCATTAACAGCAGACTACATAACCTGGGAGAAGCAATAACAGCAGAAGAACAGCACAGAACATCAAGAACAACAGAGGAATAACAGAACACCAAGAACAGCAGAGGAACACCAAGAACAGCAGAGGAACAACAGAACACCAATAACAGCAGATGAACAACAGAACACTAAAAACAGCAGAATAACAGCACAAAACAACAGAATAACAGCAGATGAACAACACGGACCAGAAGCCTCCCTCAGACACTGGGGAGCACTAGTACCCCACACTAAAGGCCTCCACGTTCATTATATAAAACATCTGGCTCCAAACCTTCACCATTTTGCTTGCCGGATAGGTGAAAATGGCCGGTTATGAGGGTGGGTGATGGGGTCGGTATAGTCAATAGCCGGATTAATATAACAATTGGTCGGATGTCAGTGGGTTATGATAATTAGCCGGATGTCAGTTGGCTGATATGATAATTAGCCGGATGTCAGTGGGTTAATATGACAATTAGCCGGATATAACAGGTGATTGGATCAGTATAGCATTAGCCAGATATGAGAATGACTGATTGGGTAAAAATAGCCGGATACAACACTGGATGGCCGGATAAACATGACCAGGGTTCTTGGGCTGTATCGGCCGGCCGGTTACGTGGTATTCAATAAGTCATCCATTAGTGGTGATTACGAGAGGCTCCCCTGAGTTCTTGTTCTTCTTGTTCTTGTTCTTCTTCTTGTTCTTCTTGTTCTTCTTCTTCTTCTTGTTCTTCTTTATTCACGATTTCTATTGCCTCCTACTTTTCTTCTCTTCTCTCTTCCTCCTTTCTCCCCTTCCTCTTGATCTTCCTCTTCACACTTTTTTTATGTTATTTCATATCTCCTCCTCCTCTCTCTCTCTCCTTCCTTCCTTCCTTCCTTCATTAACTAGTTCTTCTTCTTCTTCTTCTTCTTCTTCTTTTTCTTTATTAACTCATTTCCCTTCCTTTTCCTCCTCCATTTATTCATATCCCAATTTTTTCTCACACACACACACACACACACTCCTCTTAGCTTGAAGCGTGGGCAAGAAAAAATGCTCCAGTGAATTGCGTGTGAGAGAGGGAGGGAAGGAGAGAGGGAGAGAGTCAGTCTTGTGTGATATGATGGACTGAGGCAAGTAAGGAAGGAAGGTGGGAGAGAGGGAGGAAGGAAGGAAGGAAGGAGGGAGGAAGTTTTGTTGGTTTTTGGTGGAGGAAAGGGAGAGAGGGAGAGACAGACAGACAAGGGAATAGGGAGAAAAAGAAAGGAGGGAAGGAGGGAGAGGGCGTGGGGAGGAAGGAGGGAGGAAGGAATGGAGGAGAGGGAGGAAGGAAGGAAGGAGAGGGAGGAAGGGAGGAGGGGGAAGGAAGGAGGAGAGGGAGGGAGGGAGGGAGAAAGTGTAGGAGGGAAGGAATGAGGAGGAGAGAAAAGAAGGAAGGAAAAAGGAAGGGAAGGAGGAGAGAGGAAAGGTAGGAAAGAATTTTTATACAGTACTGGGGTTTATTGGGGTTAAAATACAGAGGAAGGAAGGAGGGAGGGAAAAAGATGAGTTAGTGGAGGAAAGAAAGGAGGGAGGGAAGAGAGATGAGCTAAAGGTGGAGGGAAGGGAGTGGATTAGAGAGACTGATGGGTTGGGGTGAGAGATGGATGGTGGGAGGGAGAATTAATGGCGAGATTACGTCCATTAGAGAGAGAGAGAGAGGATTAGGGCATAGAGTTGGTGGGATGCAATCTCTCTCTCTCTCTCTCAGCTACATACCCCCCCCAACTAACATCTTAGAAGCGAGACTGTGAGCCAATCCAGCACTGCATAAACCCACATACAACGTGGGTTTCTCCTAATGACTAGCCTTAGTGGAGAGGTTTATTTACGCTAATGTGTATCTTAAGAGGCTGAAGCCTCACTCCCTCCTCCTCCTCCTCCTCCCTCCTCCTCCTCCTCCCTCCCTTCTCCTCATGGCCAAGGTGGATTACCTGTTGAGGGTAACTACCCTCTTTGTGGGATGCAGGAGGGGGGTAGGGATGGGATGGGAGGGAGTGGGGTGAGGAGTGGGATGGGAGGGGGTGGAGGGAGTGGGTGGGGTGGGAGGGAGTGGGATGGAAGGGGGTGGGGTGGGAGGGGAATTGGAAATCTCAGTAGTGGAAAGGGTAGGAAGTCATCTGTCTGCATTACCGTTCCATAAACTCTGTGATTCGTCTCTTAATTATTTCCTTTGCTTGAATTGGTCATTAAAGTGGCAACTAACCTCTTTAATGGGATGGGAGTGGGGTGGGGTGGAATGGGAGAAGGTGTAAACATGGCAGTGGAAGGGAAATAGATGGATAATTAACATTTCCTGTTCCATAAGATCAAATTCATATGATTGATTAATTTCCCAAACGTATCTAAATCTCTTGGATGGAATAGGATGGAAGGGGCGGGGAAATACATATCAAAATTTCCCTCCGTTTCTTATTATCTCAAATTTGTATTTTGGTTAAATTTCCTCAACGTAACTACCTTCTTATGTGGAACGGGAGCGGAAGGGGAATGGGAAAGGAGAAGAAATGAAAATGTGGGAGAGAAGGTTTCTAGGTTGTTTACTTTCCCAAATGTAATTTATGTGGTAATTAATTTCTTGTGGGATGGGATGGAAGGGAAGGGTAGTGAGAAGTCTGATGAGTGGGAGAGAGAGAGAGACATTTCCATTCCACATTTTCTCAGGAATTCGCTTGTTAATTAGTATCTCTTTAGTGGGATGGGGTGGGGTGGGGTGGAAAGGAAGTGGAGGAGGGATTAAGTCATCTCCCCGCTGGAATGGGAAGGAATGGGAGACAATATACGAGGTGTCTGTTCCATATTATCTTAAAACATTATGTAAATATATCCTCAAATTGCAAAGGGCTTCTGAATGAGATGTTTACTTAAGCTGTAACTACTGGTTGTGAGGAAGGGAGGGGGGAAGAAGAGTAATGGAATGGGAGGGAAGAGAGAGAGTGATGGAAGAGGAAGGGAGGAAAGAGTGAGAGAGGGATATAGTAATCTCTCTCTCTCTCTCTCTCTCTCTCTCTCTCTCTCTCTCTCTGAACTATTTGTTAAGATCTGGGACACTGAAGAACTTGGATGGGAGTGCAGATTCCACGTGTATGTGGGCACAATGCGCGGTGATTGGTCCCTGGCCACCCTGACGTCATCTATTGTCCCCCGTACACAATGTAACTTAAACAAGTCTTGAGGAGGGGGGAGGAAGAGGAAGAGGAAGAAGCAAAGAACATTGAGAATTGTGGAGGGAAGGAGAGAGAGATTAGACGTGGAAGGAGGGGTCTGGAGGGAGGGGAGGGAGTGTTGAGGGGTCTGGAGGGAGTGTGGAGGGAATGTTAATGGTGAAGGCTGGATGGTATTGTTCACTCAAGCAACACGAGAAAAGCTGGACAGGAAAATGTCGAATGGTGACTGATTGGTGATTGGCTGGCTGGTGAGGGCTAGTGATTGGCTGGTGATGAATGGTGACTGGCAGTACTCTCACGTAACCAAGAGACTGGAAAATTACACCCTGGAAGATCCTGGAAACAACAATAAACTTTCCTACCGCATCTAAATGACTCTGGAAGTACTCTTATCTTACCCTATTGTCTCTACCCACCCACCACCCACCACCCACCCCACCCCACCCCCACCCACCCACCCACCCACCCCACCACACGTCCTTACCTACCTCCCCCCTTCCATCATTCCTACCCACCCCGTCTCATGAAGAGTGCAGCCCAGCCACACAGTACTGAAAGGCACGGACGGCTTCTGCCTTATCAAGATGACTCTGGAAACATCAAATGAAAAACTGGAATTGCTGTGGCCTTTTCAGACCTCCCCACCACCCCAGCCCTGGAAGGTTCTGGAAGGTGCTGGAAGGAAAGATAAAGTGCTTGAAGGGATGATAAGGTTGTGCCTTGATTCTTTTCACACACACACACACACACACACACACACACACACACACACACACACACACACATACATTTCTGGAAAAGGTGAAAACGATTCTGCCGGAAGAGATGAAACAGACTGGAATAGGAAGAAGAAATAGAATGGAATTGTGAAGACGGGAAGGAACTTGGGGGTCGTATCGTAAACCAGTGCTGGCAGAAGGTTGGCGAATGTTCGTCTGGCGTAGATTTGGCGTGTTATTGTAGGCTGTGTTGTGTACGCCTGGCGCTGTTGAGGGATGGCAGTTGAGTAGAGGAGAATATACATACATACAGTGTGTGTGTGTGTGTGTGTGTGTGTGTGTGTGTGTGTGTGTGTGTTTGTCTTTAATAATAATCCCATATACATTACCATTTAACCTAACCTAACCATATCGCTTTAAGCCTCCCCCCTTACCCCATCACCCATTTCCCCCCCCATTATATCACAAACATTCACTCACACACCCATTATATCACGGACCATTACTTCCCCCACCCATTAACACATCCCATTTAATCACAAAACCTTTGCTGTCACACCTATTAGCCCCATTAAATCTCAAAACCTCTATTACATCACACCCATTAACTTGTCGTCATTTAAAACTCCATTCGGCATCTCCCTCATGCGTGAAATTACTGACCTAGAAATACCGAGTGAGTCAGAATAATGGGGTGACCATTAATAGGATACTTTTTCATCTAAACCCATTATCTTCTTTCCTTATATCACTTCAAGAACTCATTCCCTCACCCATTAATTCCGTTCCATTGAGTTTAAGGAGTTTTTTGCGCCCCCCATCTCGCCCACCCCACCCACCCACTCACCCACCCATCCAATCCACCCCACCCACATCCACCCACCGTCATACCAACCCATTTTTATCCACCCATTAAAATCTCTCTTCTCTCAGCACCCATTAAATCATCACTACGCCCCATTAACTTGTACCCATTGTGATGTTCTTTATCTCTTCACCTCATTAGTTAATTACCTGGCCTCTAAAAAATGGGTGAACAAAGGATAAAAAATAAAAGGTTTGTTTACGATTGGTAAAGAGAGAGAGAGATTGGGCTCTACAAATAACTTTTTATCTTGAGGAGTTTGAAGGAAAGGGAGAAGGTTTGTAGGGAGGGAAGGGGAGGGGGTTGTAGGGATGGAGGTGGAGACATCTGGGGGAAGGGGTGTAGGACAGAGGATGTGGGGTTTTGGAGACAGACAGACAGACAGACAGACAGACAGACAGCATCTAACCATCTACTAATTACAGGTAACTATATCTGTCATAATTAATTAACTTGGTCTTATGAATTAATTTAAAAGTATTATTTTTATCTCGTGTTAAATAAGTCTTTGTAATTGTTATATTTTCTCCTTAATTTAACTCATGTGACTTCAGATGTTAAATTAGGTTAGGTTAATGAGGCGTGTGTGTGTGTGTGTGTGTGTGTGTGTGTGTGTGTGTGTGTGTGTGTGTGTGTGTTTTAACAGTCTTTTAACCTGTTTCTGTGTAAGTGTTTATAAATAATCATGTATAACTGTATAACTATTAACGCAATGTAAGTGTATGATATATAATGCTGTATTGCGATATACGGTATAACTGTGTATATCGATGTATAACGGTGAATAACGATGTATAACGATACATAAAGGTGAATAACGATATAAAACGGTGTATAACGTTAAATAACGGTGTATAACGATGTATAGCGATAAATAACGATAAATAACGATGTAATAACGATGTATAACGATAAATGACGATGTATAACGATAAATAACGATGTATAACGGTAAATAACGATGTATAACGATGTATAACGATAAATAACGATGTATAGCGATGTAATGATGTATAACGGTAAATAACGATGTATAACGGTAAATCACGATGTAATAACGATGTATAACGGTAAATAACGATGTAATAACAGTGTATAACGGAGTATAACTTTGAAGTCATATCTTAAGCCATTGCTTTTATTAAAAAACTTTTCAAATTTGTCGCAGAAAGTGGAGGTTCTTTCTTGTATTTTTGCTTCTCCTTCCTTCTTCCTTCATTCCTTATTTCCTTTCCTTCCTTTTTTCTTCCTCCTTCCTTTTTTCTCCTTCGTTCCTTCCTTCCTTCTTTCCTTCTTCCCTCCTTCTTTTCTTTCTCTTGTTCTTCCCTTCTTTATTCTCCCTCCTGTTTCCTGCGTTTCATTACTTCCCACCGTCCTTCCTTCCTCTCTTCCATCTTTCCTTTGTCATTCTCTCACTTCCTTCCCTCCCTTTTCCTTGTTTATTCCTTCCACGTTTGATTAACTCTCTCTCTCTCTCTCTCTCTCTCTCTCTCTCTCTCTCTCTCTCTCTCTCTCTCTCTCTCTCTCTCTCTCTCTCTCTCTCTCTCTCTCTCTCTCTCTCTCTCTCGTCAAAATATGATTAGTTTTATAATATGAAGGTGAGAGGGACCCCCATATTTAACCAGGTGAGAGGGGTGAGTGGGCCCCTATATGCTGGTAGCGAGGGCACAGGTGAGTCCTAGCCCACTTAATTCACTAATTGGTTGGGTTTAATATCATTACAGGTAATTACATGTCTCACTCTCACCTAAATGACCTCATTAAGTTCTGATTTGGTTTTAGCTGTTTTTATTTTGTTTTTGTGTGGTTTAAGGTTTTTATTATGGTGGTTTTTGTGGGTTTAATATGAGATGGGTTTTTAATATTGATTTTTGTTTATTTTAATTATTTTTTATTTTTTTATTTTTCGTTTTATTGATAATAATAATAATAATAATAATAATAATAATAATAATAATAATAAAAAGTCAATAATAAAAACAACAAAAATATTAACAACAAAATCAACAAAAACAACGACAACAATAACAACAAAAACAACAACTAGGGAAGGACCAATAAACAATCATCACAGTTGACAAGAGCCAATAAGCGATCACCATGCCCTGCCAGGACCAATAAGCGAACAGCTCATTGAACGAGGACCAATCAGTGCACGCACTCACGTTCTTGTCTGGCCAGTAATAAGTGTTCTTTGTTCTTCAGGTCCTTCCTTCCTTCCTTCCTTCCTTCCTTCCTTCCTTCCTTCCTTCCTTCCTTCGTTTCTTCCCATTTCCTTCCGTTTCTCTCTCCATCTTTCTTTCCCTCCCCCTCTCTTGTCCTCCCTCCTCCTCCCCTTCTTTCTCTTCTCTTCCTTTCTTCCTTCCTTCCACTCTCTCTCTCTCTCTCTCTCTCTCTCTCTCTCTCTCTCTCTCTCTCTCTCTCCTTATCAACACTAGATGGACTCTCACAGATAATAGCGCCTCTCAACTCTTCCTCTATATGATAATGGTGACAGACAAACGTTTTCAGGGTCTCAGTTTAACTCTACGTGGGCGGGGGGTAATAAAATATGGCTGGCCGGGTCCGTAGAGTTTACCTGGGGCCGCCATAACGTCTAGTAACCCTCCCATTGGCTGCCTTCTCCTCTTGACGTCATATGATCCTTGTTCTTATTGGTGGGTATGGTTTATGACGTGATCTTGTGTTAATGCTATTGGAGGGGGAGTGTTTCTGACGTCATTTCCTGTTTGTGTTCATTGGTGCGTTTGGTTTATGACGTTATTTTGTGTTAATGCTATTGGTAATTGAGTTTTTGAGGTCATCTGATTCCTCTCTCCTCATTGGTTCATATGCCATATTACGTCATCGTGCTTGAACGCCATTAGTAGGTTGATTTCTGACGTCATCTCACCCTTGTTCCCATTAGCTTACACACCTTATAACTCCATCAAACTTAATCTTATTGGCGGGTTGGCCTCTGACGTCAATCTTTGTTTTTCCATTATCTTTGATCTCTTATAATGGCATCGTGTATCAAAGCCGTACGTTATCGAGGTTCAGATTTCGTTATTAATGATTTCGTTGTATTATATTGCTTTTAACGTCACCATGCACCACGGCCATTGGGAGATGAGTTTCTGACGTCATTAGTGCCATTGGTAGCTGACAATATTATACGTGTCTTGTACCGTCATTGGCTAATAATTTGTGACATCATCCGTATCTCTATCCGTCATTGGCTGTTGACTAATATGATATCATAATCGGTGCCACGAACGTCACCTCTCATCCTGATCCATCATTGGTTGTAACACCTCGTTGGGGTCCTCACCCAGCAGTATTATTGGCTGTCGACGTTCATTACATCATCTCCTGTCCTGTCATTGGTCGGTGGCGCTCACACGTCATCAGGGTTCTCGACCACTCAGCTCTTGCTTGTCATTTCCAAGCTTCGTTTGTCAGCCGCTGCGTCCCCTTACCTGTTTGTTGAGCTTTGTTTGTTTATTTGTTGTTTGTGTTTGTTTAATTGTTGTTGCTTGTGTTTGTTGTGGTGTTGTGTTTACCAGTGATGATGGTTGGGTAATTTATGCTCACTCACGTATGTACAGAATAATGAATCTCTCTCTCTCTCTCTCTCTCTCTCTCTCTCTCTCTCTCTCTCTCTCTCAACCAGGGTGGACGGCCCCCTAGAGTTAGTACGTTGTGAAATTACCTTATGGGCCAAATTCTCACATAACTTAACTTAACCTAATGAGGGTGGATGGAGTGGTTTTGGGGGGTTTCAGGTGGATAGAGTTTGGTGTGTGGTTTGGGGATGAGTTTGGTGTGGTTTGGTTTGTGGTGGGTGGTGGTGGGGATGGGTGGATGAGGAGACAGATGGATGGGGTGGATGTAGGTGGATATAGGTGGATACATGAGATAGCTATATAATCTAAGGCTTATATCAGGACATATGCTATTTAATTATTCATATATGATTACTTCTCAGACGTATAATGTATAGAGGCTTATATCCCCTATAATCTGTGGACTAGAATTTAGGATATTCTAAATTATATATACGTGTATAATTCTGCGTTATATATTTTTTGGTTAGGTTAGGTTAATGTAATATATTTCTCTATGTTTTACTAGAACGTGTATATATTGCAATTTAAGTGAAGAATATATTTTAATATGTATTTTCTCGTTGTATTTACATAGTGAGGATGTTGTATTCCTGTAATTAATTCATTGTTTTTGTGTTTCCAGGTATGTGACGTGGTGGGGTTGGCAGGGCGGGTTTGTTTTGTTTTTGTAAGAGGATTACGTCACGGCGTTCTTGTAAGTCTTGTGACGTCATGGCTTTACCTGTGAGTATTGTTGTTGCTGGTGTTGGTCTCTCTCGGTGAGGACAGGTGCCAAGGAGTGAGGATTGGAGCCATCTACCCCTGGTATTAGCCAATCACACCTCACCCAGTCTCGTGTTTTGCAATTAGGATTAGGGAAGATTAGACTCTACACCTAATCACACCGTCAGTGGAGCTTCTGTTTGTGATGAGGATTAGGAAGGCTCATAGTCTCCTGAGAATGATTAGTATTTTGATTAGTATCTGAGTATTGTATTTTGTGTTGTATGGTGTATTATTGTGTGTGTGTGTGTGTGTGTGTGTGTGTGTGTGTGTGTGTGTCCCTCTCATATTTACATCCTTGATTTCTCTCCGGTGATCAAACTCGGGTCATTAACGAGAAAAATGACCCAGGTAAATGACCCTACTTAATGGGCACCTCTGTTGTAATGGGGACGTGACCCGGTAATATATAGTTAGTCCTTTAAATAGATCAAGATAATGGGTTTCTAGTGATCTAATTTGGCGTCTTTATCTTGGTAATAGAGACGATACTCTAATGGGTAGATGGGTTCATTTTGGTTAATGGGGATGGTATTTTAATGGGCACTAATGTGTTAATGGTTACGATATTCCAATGGGCACATATTGGTTAATGGGGACGATACTCTAATGGTTAAATGGGTCAGTGTTGGTTAATGGACACTAATGGTTTAATTGGCACGTGACATTTTAATAATTTTAATGGGTTTATTATTACTCTCACTTAAAATAATGGGCACTTCTGTATTAATAGGTCATGTATTTTAATAGGCACGTGACCTTGAAAACTTTACCCACATTATACATCGAGGCCATTGGTTTATTCACTGCTCCATTAAATATCGTCTTTATTAACTCTTACCTATACCTAGCTCAAGGTTAATGGGGACGTCTTATATATAATGGCTCCGGGTAACTTAATCGGCACAGAAGCTGATTCAATAACCTATTAATAATAGTTATTACCCAGGTTAATAGTTTCTTAATCTAATTTAAATGGGAGGAGGGGCTAGTGTAATGGTCACCTGTCGATTTTAATGGGGACAGGTGGTTTAATAGGCACTCTAGCTTGTGTCTTAATGAGATCGGATATATTGTGGTAGTCCTGGCTTTGGGGGTCGGAGGATGGTAGGATGTGGCGCCCCAGAGATAGGCTGTGGTACCTGAGATAGGATATGGTGACCCAGTTATAGGGATGTGGCGCCCCAGAGATAGGATGCGGCACCTCAGATAGGGATGTGGCACTTATCCTGAAATTGGATATGGGGGAAGTGAATCAAATGTAGGATTTAATGCCCATTAGTGAGTTAAGATATGGTGAATGTCCATAGGCAGGATACAGGGAGTAAATCTTAGACTGTTACTGTATAGGACATGTCCCAATGGCAGGATGTAAACACGTAGGGTGTCTTAGGATATATCTTGAAATAGAATCTGGAATGCCACCCAATAAAGGATTATATAAACTGGGAATTATAGGGATGAAATTATATAGGAAATGTGTTAGTTAAGTTATATAATTATAGGCAGGATATACGATCTGTATTAAATTGATTATTGAGGTTAATTATAGGAAATATTTCGAAGGTTATTATTTAGAAACTGGTTATATGAACGTAACAAGAGATATAGTTATAGGCAGGAAAGAGAAGACATAGGGGAAACGCCTCACCCGTATATAGACAGGGGTTGTGATATAGTGTTATAGGAAATGGAGAGCTGTTGAGTGAGGAAACGTCTGTATGGGGGAAATGGGCGTGTGTGGGCGGGGAGATATGGGTCGTTTATTATAGCAGTTGAGCCTTTATGGTGATGGGGCCTCACCACCCCCCTCCGGACCCTTCTGACCCCTCCTCACCCATTACCTACCCACCTCTCACCATTCCTCCTCACTCTTATCCCCTTCCTACCCCTCACCCACCCCTACCCTTCATCCTCCCCTACCCTTCATCCTCCCCTACCCACCCCTCATTCCACCCTCACCCTTATCCCCCCTACCAACCCTTACACCGCCACTACGAGCATTCACTATCGCCAGACGTTCATTCCCACTAGAACCACCATAACATATATTGAGCTACGCCAGGCGATCTTTTCTCCCACACTGGCGAAGGTAGAGAAGTTGGGTCGTTTGGCAAGTCTTTCGGTGTATGCAAATTAAGACCCAAACTTCTAGGTCACATTGTATTATATTGAGGTCTCTTCAACAAAGGTCAGGACGCCCCTGATCTGACATACAACATGTAACATTATCAGGGAGAGTTAAGTTGAATCATCAGTTGAATGTCAGTTTGGCGTTGGTTTTATTTCTTCACTTCTTTGACCTCTGACCTTTGCGTGTGACCCAGGATGACGCCAGAGTTGGTGTTACATCTTGTCTGTGACCTCTGATGTGACCCATGATGACCTCTCTCTCTCTCTCTCTCTCTCTCTCCAGAATACGATAGGTTGGTAGTGTTTGTTTGTTTACCAATAATTGTTTTTGTTTTGTCCTAATATTTGTTTGTTTGTTTGTGTGTTTGTTACATATTAATATGGCTGTCAATACTTAGCCTCAAGTCTCTATAAATTACAAAAAAAAACAATAACAAATAAATAACAATAAAAATTAAATTACAAATAAATCACAGAAAAAATGCATTTAAACAAACAAATAAATAAAAACAATAACAAACAAAAAACAATAACAAATAAATTACAAGAAAACAAACAAATAAATAACAAAAACAATCACAAATAAATCACAGAAAATCACCTCTCTCGTCGTGGGTTGCCAGTTAGCCATTTTAACTCCCCCATCGCCCACCAGCTGCCCTTCACTGATACCATTACCTATACATTTCTTTGTCATTTTTTGTTTCTGAAAATAAAACTGACTCGTGACCCTCAATTCCCTCCTAATGGTAGTTGAGGTGGAATAAGGGTGAGGTGGGTGCAGTTAGTGTACTTGTAGTTGACCTGTAATGACCTCGTTAATGATGGTTAAGGTAGAACTACACAACTACTCACACGTACATCATGAATCATCTGATCTTTGAACTATGCACTAATAACCTTTGACCTAAGATGACCTCCTCCCTCCACCCCCCTGAGTAAACCCATTTGAGAGAACATGGGGGGTGATTGTGTTAGCTAGGTATTATGGTATTACACATTAACTGAGGCTTCGTAAATCCCCGTGACCTTTGACCCCAGATGACCTTAGATGATCTCCCGTGTGTAATTGGGATAGAGAATTGAGCTGTAATTATATAGCGTATTTGTATTGTGTTTGTAGTTGGAGAAAGGTGGGAGGGAGGAGGAAGGTGGGAGGAAGGGGGGGGTTTTGAGGTGGGGCAAGGGAGTTTAGGGGAAGGGGGGATTGAAGTGTTTTTACTTCGTGCGATCATTCCCGTTCTCCTTCCTTCCTTCCTTCCTTCCTTCCTCTTCTTTCTCCTCCTCATCTTCTAACTCTTCCTCCTTCTCCTCCTTCTCTTCCTCGTAATCCCATCTCAAGCTTTCACTTCAATCAATCCCAGTGAACGACAACAATGCGCCAGTGCGGGCAGAAGGACGGTCGAACGTTTCGCCTGGCGTAAAGCTCCCATAAGAGGGGGGGTAGGGGAAGGTGTGGGGGAGGAGGGGTTACTTGGAGGAGGAGAGACACTTGGGGGAGGAAGGGGAGGGGGATGCAGGCACTATTGATTGCTCCGTGAGTGGCACTGGGTGTATGGCTCGTGTTTAAGTGACATTTGTGATGTTTGTCAACTGTGTTCAGCCCCGGGAGAGAGATTGATTTCACGACTTTATATGAGTGAGAGAAAGATCAACGTGGACTTATTAAACGAATAGATAGATAGATAGATAGATAGATAGATAGACAGATAGATAGATAGGTAGGTAGATTGAATAATTACATCCTTACGTCGTCACAACATTATCAGAAAGGTCAGTAAAGAGATAGTGAAACGTGGGTTGTGTTGACCGTAGACTAATGTGTTACTCTCTCTCTCTCTTCTCTCTCTTTCTAGGGAGAGATAATAACACATTTACACAAGTCTAGAGAGAAAGTGAGAGAAAGTGAGAGAGAGTGAGATATAGAGAGAGTGAGAGTGAGAGAAAATAAACCAAACACAAAGTAAAAGGAAGATAAAAAAGAGAGTAAGAGTGAAAGGCGAGGAGAGAAAGTAAGGAGGAAGGAAAGGGAAGAGAAAGGTGGAGAAAGCACAGGAAATTATCGTGGTTTTTGAGGCTGAGTATTGGAGAAACACGGCACAGAAAGTGGTAGTTGGCAACCCACAGGAGAGAAAGAGAGGGGGAGAGAAAAGGCAGAGACAG
Organism: Homarus americanus; assembly: GCF_018991925.1. Taxonomy (NCBI): domain Eukaryota; kingdom Metazoa; phylum Arthropoda; class Malacostraca; order Decapoda; family Nephropidae; genus Homarus; species Homarus americanus. The sequence continues at coordinate 105,826 of NW_024746346.1, read as the reverse complement.
AGAAACAGGGAGGTAGAGAAAGAGACAAACAGAAAGACAGAGAAAGACAGACAGAGAGAGAGACAGACAGGCACTAATTAGGGGTTATGCTTCGTGGTAGTAGTGGTGGTAGGAACAAGAGTGGTAGTAGTAGTAGTAGTATTAGGAAGAATAGTAATAATAGCAGTGGTAGGAACAATCAGCAATGGTAGACGAGAGAGAGAGAGAGAGAGAGAGAGAGAACACTAGCAGCATCAGGTTGTTACATAATTGATAGCAGCGCCCATCTCCCTCCCTCCCTCCCTCTCCCCTCCCTGATGCCTAAGGGAGAGAGAGCATTTTGTCCACCAGTGTACAACATCGGTTTGGTCTTGTGTTCTGCCCCCCCCCTTGTGGGTTTTGTAGGGTCTGTGTTTGTGGTTTTGTAGTGGAGAACTTGTTTGGGGTTCTGGAAAGGTTTTGTAGGACTTGAAAACAGAACACACACACACACACACACACACACACACACACACACACACACACACACACACACACACACACACACACACACACCCTCGACTCAGCCAAACGTTAGGGAGATTTCTGCTCAGTTTATCCCATTGAATTGTTGAGGCGTTTATGTTAGGGAAGTTGATGACTGGAGTGGTGGGAGTGAGGAGGAGAGATGGAGTGGAGTGGGGAGAGATGGAGGAGAGAGTGGTGGAGAGGTGGGAGGAGGGAGATGGAGGGTGGTGGGGAGTGAGGAGAGATGAAGTTATAGTGGAGTGAGGAAAGAGTGGTGTGATTTTGTTCAGTCAGGAAAATAATAACGTCTGTTGGGGTTTTGTCTTGGGTAAAAAACTTATCTTGTGGGATTTTCTTGGAAGGTAAAATGTGTGGTGGTATTTTATTTCTGGGGATAAAAAAAAATAAAAATAAAAGTCGTCTGGTTGGATTTTGTCGATGGAGTCTGGGAGGCTGCCAGCTGAGAGGGACCCTTCTACCTCCCTCCCTCCTTCCCTCCTTCCCTCCTTCCCCCCCTCTCCCCCCTCTCTCCCTCCTCTCCCCTTCCCCTATCTACCTCCCCTCCATTTTCTCTCCTTCATCCCCCCTCCCTACTCCCCCAATCTCCTCCCTTCCTCTCCCCCTTGTAACCTCCTTTCTCCCCCCTCCTCCCTCCCCCTCCTGGCAGACGCTGACGGTCGAGGGTGAGGAAGGAATCTTTATGGTACGCTTGGCACAGCCCTGTAGGCAAAGAAATCCCGGCCCGATGCCATGCTCTCCTCCCCTCCCCCCCCTCCCCCACCCCCTCGGCACTGCTCTCGCCTTTGTGTCAAGAAGTCCCAGGTCTGAATTCCTAGAGGCTTAGCACAGCGTTGTTGCACTTCATAGAGTACCTGCTAGAATCACTGCTCTCCCTCTAATCTCCCTCACTCTCCCCTCTCCTCACCTCCCTAGTCTCTCCCTCCCTCCCTCACCCTAGTCTCCCTCTCCCTTGGCCACCATTAATGGCTGCTCTGATTCCCTCCTCAACCCATAAACAAGTCAGCACTCTCTCTCTCTCTCTGTCATCCTTTCCTGTGTGCTCTTGCCCCTCCTCTCCTCTTTATCCCCTCCCTCCCTCCTCTCCCCCTCCCCCTCCCTCAGTATGTAGGCAGGTAGCGTCCTTCCTCTCTCATTGAGTATATTCAGGCGAGTTTCTGGAACACAGCAACCACAGCAACTCCACCCATCACCACCCCCCACCCATCACCTCCTGCCCATCACCCCCCGCCCATCACCCCCCCTTCGCCCATCACCCCCGCCCATCACCCCCCGCCCATCCTTACACCGCCCATCACCCCCGCCCATCACCCCTTCTGCCCATCACCCCCGCCCATCACCCCCCGCCCATCACCCCCCCTGCTCATCACTCCCGCCCATCACCCCCCCTGCCCATCCTCTTAGAGAGCAACAGAGAGTTTACCAGCAAAAATTACATCTTGTCCATGCCTCCTCCTCTTCCTCTTCCTCTTCTTCCTCCTCTTCCTCCTTCTTTCTCCTCGTCTTTCTTCGTGTTCCTGTGCTAAGTGGTAATTGGATTACTGTTGTCAGGAGCAGATTAAACCCGTGTTGTGTAGTGGAGTTGCCGGGGTTGTGTTGCAGTTTCCTCATCATCATTTCCTCTTATCCTTTCTCCCTCCTTCCTCCTCTACTCCTTCCCTCATCCACTCCTTCCCTCCTCCACTTCTTCCCTCCTCCACTCCTTCCCTCCTCCACTCCTTCCCTCATCCTCCTTCTCCTCTCTCCCCTCCTCTCAATAAATCCCAATCTTAACGAATCCCGAATCCCACCCAATCCTAGCCGCCAGAGGAAAAGGGACAAGGGATTCGAACAGTGGGATTTATACTTTCACCCGAGAGAAAGTATTCCAGGTAGCCGGCCATCCATACACATCGACCACCAAGAACGGAGACTTTCACGATTAGAAAGTTATATACATTGTTTATTTTTACTTTCACTGGATTCCAATTTTGGCGAGGGGAAAGTTTGGCGATGATGGTGTGGGAAGGGGGGAGGAAAACTCACTTATGAGCGTGAAAGTTGGCGTAATGAGGGAAAAAATTGGCGCGATGTCTCAAGTTTGGCGAAGGAAGCTGTGTTATGATGAAGGGGAGAGGGTATCGAGTTGTGTTTATTTTAAGGAGTTGTGGAGGCGAAGTTGGCGATAGAAGATGGCGAGAGAGAGAGAGAGAGAGAGAGAGAGAGAGAGAGAGAGAGAGAGAGGTGAAAGTTAGTAAGATAACTTGTCTTTATACTCTGGGTTAAATACCTTCTCCAGACGCCGTACTGCCTGGAGGGAAAGGTGGAAGAAGATGGAATGGGAGGAAGAGTGGATTGGAGGGGAGGATGGAATGGAAGGAAAGGTGGAATGGTAGAGGAGGATGATGGAAGGGGAAGGAAGAGAGAGAGAGAGAGAGAGAGTCAAGCATGATATTGTCTTTTGTGAATCGGGGATGGAACAGAACGGGAAAGAGTGAAGAATAATACGGAAAAGAAGGAAAGGGTGGTGGGGGGGGGATGGAACTCCACGACGGAAGAGGTGGGAAGGAAATTATACTCTCTCACCTCTCCCTTTACGAGAAAAGTTTAGATTGACGAGCCTTTGTGAATCCATCTTAGTGTCGTAACTTAAGTGAGACAGTTAGATACGCTCTCGAATCTCAAACAAGAATCTTAACTTTACGATCTTTTGAGAATTTATGTCCTGAACTACTTAATATGCATCGTCACATCTCGTAAGTTATTGGTGGGAGGGGGAACTTACGATCGTTGGGGGTGGGGAACTTACGATCGTTGGGGGGAACTTACGATCTTTGGGATGGGGGGGGGAACGATCGTTGGGGTGCGATCGTTTGGATCGAGGATCTCTTACGATCGTTGGGGGTGGGGTTACGATCTTGGGGAACTGGGGTGGGGATTACGATCGTTGGGGGAATTTACGATCTTTGGGGTGGGGGAACTTGATCTTTGGGGGGGGAACTCTATGGGTCTGTCTCGTGGCATAAGTAGAGGCAGATGTCCTCACGTCTCCAGTCTGGGGACAAAATTTAGTACAGGAACCATTGTGTGTGTGTGTGTGTGTGTGTGTGTGTGTGTGTGTGTCCTGTCTTGACTATGGTGCCACACGTCCTTCATGCACTCCTCCTCCTCCTTTCCTCCTCTTCTCCTTTCCCCTCCTCCTCCTCCTTCCCCCTTCTCCTCCTTCCCTCCTCCTTCCCCCCTCCTCCTCCTCCTCCTTCCTCCTCCTCCCCCTCCTTCCTCCTCCCTCCTCATCCCCTTCTTCTTCCTCCTCCTCCTCCTCCTCCTCCCCTCCTCCTCCTCCTCCTTCCCCCTCCTCCTCCTCCCCTCCTTCCTCCTCCTCCCCCCCTCCTTCCCTCCTCCCCCCCTCCTTCCCCCCTCCTCCTCCTCGTCCCCCTTCTTCTTCCCCCCTCCTCCTCGTCCCCTTCTTCCCCCTCCTCCTCGTCCCCTTCTTCTTCCCCTCCTCCTCCTCCTCCTCCTCCTCTCCCCTCCTCCTCCTCCTCCTCCCTCCCTCCTCCCCCCTCCTTCCCTCCTCCTCCCCCTCCTTCCCCCCTCCCTCCCTCCCCCTTCTTCTTCCCCCCTCCTCCTCTCCCCTCTTCTCCTCCTCCTCCTCCTCCTCCCTCCTCCTCCTCCTCCTCGTCCCCTTCTTCTTCTCCCTCCTCCTCCTCCTCCTCCTTCCCCCCTCCTCCCTCCTCCCTCCTCCTCCCTCCTCCACATTTATTTTTACGTCTTGACTTACGAGACAAAAATCCATCTTAGGAACCTTTGAGGAATATGGTCTCTCAGGGTACTGCCAAGACCTTCTCTGTCACCACCTGGGCAACTAAAACGTCCAGGTGCTGTAAACGAGAACTCAGGTGTATCAATCTTGGCTGGGTCAGGGTTGTTGGGGGGTATAGGTGAGTTTGGGGTAGGTAGGTGGGGGGTGATAGGGAGGATAGATGGGAGAGGTAGGTGGGGGGGGCTGGTAGTGAGGGAGGGGATAGGTGGGTGGTTATGTGTGTGGGGGGATGAGGGTAGGTGGACGGCTGGTGGGGGATAGGTGGATAGTCAATAATGTAAATCAATGCGTCTATACTGAATTTTAACCCTTGCGTCAGTATTAAACCTTGCGTCCATAATGTAAACTCGTGCGACCATAGACAGTGTAAACTCAGTAAACAACAACAACAACCACCGCCATAACAACCACAACCACCACAACAACCACCACCCATGTCTCAGGGCACCAACTTTCCGACCAAGATTTATCGCTGGGAGTAATTACTTTGAGGGAGGGAACTGAGAAATGATCTTTATTTTCTCAAGTCTCCCCTGAAGTCACCGCGAAAGAAAACGGGATACGGGGAGTTGACTTAAACTCCTTGAGTACGAGGACTTAAACCCCTAGAGTACGATGACTTTACCCCCTAGAGTACGATGACAGCTCTAAAGGACGATGGCCTGACCCCTTTAGTACAATGATAAGTATTCGTACTCAAAGGGGTTAAATCATCGTACTCAAAGGGATTAAGGAGAGGAGGAGGAGCACATTCGCCCTCCTCCTCCTCCTTGATTTCACACTCTGGGGATCCTTTGAGAACTCACCTGTGAAGTTCGACTCTCAGGTGTGATCAAGGTGTAGCTTTGGCGTCATCAAGGGGAAGCTCTGACGTCATTAAGGTGAAGCTCTGACGTCATTAAGGTGAAGCTCTTACGTCATTAAGGTGAAGCTCTGACGTCATTAAGGTGAATCTCTGATGTCATTAAGTTGAAGCTTCTGACGTCATTAAGGTGAAGCTCTCTGGCTGTGTATTTAATCACATATTGAAGCCAGAATCTCCTCCCCTTCCTCTCTGATGATGACAGATTTTGAAGTTACGGCTGAACTTCAAAATCGGAGCCTCCATCACCTCCAAAAATTACAAAGAAAATCTGACTGAAAAATGACACAAGGCAACCTACAAAATACACACACACACACACACACACACACACACACACACACACACACACACACACACCACAAAATGAACTCAGATCTGTCGATTTATCAACTTTGGTCTGAGTTCGACTTTGACAATTTTTCTTCCTGTGACTCAACTTAAGTGCGGTAAATTTAAGTGGTCCTTGATTAATTGAGTTTGTGGAGTCCTTGACGTGGGTCTTGCCCGGGGGAGGTTGCTGCAGCTGCGGATTAGCCAATATGGTAGGTTCCCGCTTGGCCAATCACAAATTAGTTTGGGAAAGTTGCTGTGGATTAGCCAGTAAGGTGGGTTCCCGCTTGGCCAATCACATGCTAGTTAGGGGGACTTGCTTTGGATTAGCCAGTAAGATGATTCCGGTGACTCACTTAGCCAATCACAAGTTAGGTGAACCTAGAGGCTGTCCAATCACCAGTTAATCAAGAAAAACTGCAGTGGATTGGCAAAAAACCTGCCCAATCACCATCAACTCTGGGCACCAGTAACCAATCACCATCAAATCTGGGCACCAGTAACCAATCACCATCAACTCTGGGCACCAGTAACCAATCACCATCAACTCTGGGCACTAGTAGCCAATCACAGAGGACACCACCACCTGTCCAGCAACTTATAAGACACGACAGGCCAATTAAAAACACTTCATTGGTGGATTAGGTAATTAAGGGCCATTCACGGTGATTAGTTGACTCATTAGGAATAATTCAGTGGGCCGCCGACCAATCGACAGTCATTCAGGGAGCAGCCAGTCTATGAAGGTACATTCAGAGGATAATCAACCAATCAGGGTGTATTCAGCACCAGAACTACCAATGAGGAGTTTGGCTCACACTCAGGACCGACCAATAAGGAGTCAGATCAAGAACAACTAATAAGAAAATACTGACTCTCGAAGCCGACCAATGAGGAGACGCGCCCACACACCAACCGACCAATGAGGAGACACGCTCACATCCCAGCCGACCAATGAGGAGACACGCCCACACACCAACCGACCAATGAGGAGACACGCTCACATCCCAGCCGACCAATGAGGAGACGCGCCCACACCAACCGACCAATGAGGAGACACGCTCACATCCCAGCCAACCAATGAGGAGACACGCCCACGCACCAGCCGACCAATGAGGAGACACGCCCACGCACCAGCCGACCAATGAGGAGACACGCCCACGCACCAGCCGACCAATAGGGAAAGAGGAAGGACGTGAAGCTCAGTTAATATAAGGTTGTTGAGGCTGATTACTTGTGGTGATTAGTGAGAGCATTAGAGTCTCCCTGACCTGGGTCTTCTTCCTCTTTCTCCTCCTCATCTTCCTTCTCCTCCTCTTCCTCCTACTCTTCCTCTTTCTCCCCCTCTTCCTCCACGTCTCCTTTGACCTCTTCTTCCTCCTCGTCCTCTTCTCCCGCCTACCTTCCCCTTCTATTTGTCTCTCTCACCTTCCTCCTCTCTTCTTCCCTCCTCCTCTTCCTCCTTCACCCCCTCCTTCTCTTCATCATTGTTTGCATTCCATCAAAAATAAATTCAACTCATTATTCAACGCTTTTCTTTGTTATCATTTCATTTATTCCTCCATTCAGTTCGTTTATATTCATGATATTTTCTCCTTTTATCGTGTTTTTATTCCTCCACTTCTTATCCTTCACCTTCGTTCTATTCTTTCATTTATTATCATTTCTTACGTCTATCCCCATCTGTTGTTGTTATTCGCCGCCGTCTTTCCCGCCAAATATTTCGCGCCAAATTTACTCCACCAATCACGTGAGTCCTTTAATGTAAACAAAAGAACCCCGCATCGCTCCCTCCTGTTTGTATTTTTACCTCTCGTGGCTTAGATTTTGAGCATTTATGTAAAGAGATCCTACGTTAACCTACGTATTTTACCTCCAAATTGAGCTCCAAATCTTACGCCAGCCGCTTTCAACCCTCCCCCCCCCCTTTCCCCTGAACAAAACAAAGGAATTCACACAAACTCGATTTTTTTCACGTTTATTTTATTCATTTTTATAGAGAAATCATGTAATATATTTATTTTATTTTATATATTCAGAATTTTATGCCCTACAAGATAGTATTTTTATTATTTTATTATTTTTTCATCATCAATGCACATACATAATGCTGTATACGGTATTTCCCTCCTTTATATCCATCTACCATAGAGTATATTATCTTTAAACACATAAATACCCCCAAGGAGAGATTCACCCAAGTCACATTACCTTAGCCAAACACCGAAGCTTCGTATGTGTTTAAGCAACATGTTTTGATCGGTTAGGCTACGGTACTTGGAGGGAGGGAGTGCCAGATACCGTCAGGTTGGTTTATTTAATCAATTATTTCTCTTTGTTTTCCTTGGAGTTTCTTAATGTCGTTTTTGTTTATAGTGAAGATAATATGTAGTTTAGATTTTGTTTGTCTTCACGCCAATATATGTTTTTGTTTACGGGATGTTTGTTTGTTTGTTTGTGTGTTAATGAAGTTGGTTAGTGTGTGTGGGGGTGTGGGTGTGTGTGTGTGGGTGTGTGTGGGTGTGTGTGTGTGTGGGTGTGTGTGTGGGTGGTTGGGTGTGTGTGTGTGTGTGTGTGTGTGTGTGTGTGTGTGTGTGTGTGTGTGTGTGTGTGGGTAGGTTGGGTGTGTGTGTGTGTGTGTGTGTGTGTGTGGGTGGTTGGTCTGGAAACAAGAAAAATCAACTATTTCATTGACTTCAGTTTGTCTTAAAAGTTTGGCTGTGTAAAATCTTTCCCGACTTTTGGCCTTCTGCTCTGAGTGTTTTACCCCGTCGGATATTGCTAGTTGACTCTCTCTCTCTCTCTCTCTCTCTCTCTCTCTCTCTCTCTCTCTCATTTAATTCAATCTTTTCACTTTTACTTCTTAATTATCTTAAAAGAGTGCCAACGTAAGCAGAAGGTGGGCTTTTGTTCGTCTGACGGAGTGGGTGTGGAGGGGACTGCCAGGCTTTGTTGACTGCTCGTGTTGGCGATGGTTGTCCTCTCGTTCCTAAGGGTTCTTCAGGTTGATGTGTTTCTGCCACCCGTCCTCTGCCACCCGCCCTCTAATGCCCTCGTCCACCACCCTGCCACCCACCCCTCCTTTAATATCCACCACTCCTCCTGTGCCACCCCGCCGCCCATTAGACGACCGTGATGGCGGGAGACACTAATTATCCCCGTCATTTACAAGCGGACTAATTAATAATTAGTGCCAGAGCTGAGATCAAATACCACTGGTCTCTCTCTCTCTCTCTCTCTCTCTCTCTCTCTCTCGTCTATAGTATTCCAACATGTTTTACTAGAAAGACTCTCAGGTGAGTTTCTTCAATTAGCAAAGTTTAGGTCAACTCTGGCTCAGGTAACTTTAGATGTAGGATACGTTTCAACATGTTTTTACTCGTCTAGGTGAATTTTGTCTTGTCTAAACATGTCGACACATCTGGACACGTGATTCTGCCTTCTGGACATATATGGACACGTCTCTACCTGTTGCGTATTCTGGGTACAGTGTTAGGGGTTCATGTTGTACTGTAACGCCTGTATTCTGGGTACAGTGTTAGGGGTTCATGTTGTACTGTACCGCCTGTATTCTGGGTACAGTGTTAGGGGTTCATGTTGTACAGTGTTAGGGGTTCATGTTGTACTGTAACGCCTGTATTCTGGGTACAGTGTTAGGGGTTCATGTTGTACTGTACCGCCTGTATTCTGGGTACAGTGTTAGGGGTTCATGTTGTTACTGTACTGCCTGTATTCTGGGGTACAGTGTTAGGGGTTCATGTTGTACTGTACTGCCAGTGTTAGGGGTTTGTTGTGTAACTGTATTCTGCAGTGTTGGGGTTCATGTTGCTGTACCATGTTGCATTCTGGGTACAGTGTTGGGGGTTCATGTTGTATACTCTGTTATTGTGGGTATGGGCACAGTGTTAGGGGTTCATGTTGTACTGTACTGCCTGTATTCTGGGTACAGTGTTAGGGGTTCATATTTGTACTGTACCGCCTGTATTCTGGGTACAGTGTTAGGGGTTCATGTTGTACTGTACTGCCTGTATTCTGGGCAGTGTTAGGGGTTCATGTTGTACTGTACTGCCTGTATTCTGGGTACAGTGTTAGGGGTTCATGTTGCCTGTACCGCCTGGGGTTCTGGTTGTACTGTAGGGTATTCCTTACAGGTTAGGGGTTCATGTTGCACTGTACGCCTGTATGCTGTACCAAGTATGTGGTAGGTACAGTGTTAGTACTTACCGCCTGTTCATAGGGTTCATGTACTGTACCGCCTGTATTCTAAGTACCTGTTATTCTGGCCTGTACTGGAGTGTGTTGGTTCATGTTGTACTGTACTGCCTGTATTCTGGGTACAGTGTTAGGGTTCATGTTGCACTGTACCGCCTGTATTCTGGGTACAGTGTTAGGGTTCATGTTGTACTGTACCCGCCTGTACAGTGTTGGGGTTCTTGGTACTGTACGCCTGTATTCTGGGGGTTCATGTTGTACTGTACTGCCTGTATTCTGGGCACAGTGTTATGTTCTGGGTACTGTACGCCCTGCAGGGGTACTGGGGGTCATGTTGTACTGTACCGCCTGTATTCTGGGGTGCACAGTGTTAGGTTTCATGTCTGTACTGTATACCTGTACGCCTGTATTCTGGGTACAGTGTTAGGGGTTCATGTTGTACTGTACCGCCTGTATTCTGCACAGTGTTGGGGTTCTGTACAGCCTGTATTCTGGGCCTGTACTTCTGCTGGGTACAGTGTTAGGTTAGGGGTCATGTTGCAGTACGCGCTGGGTACTGTATTCTGGGCACAGTGTTAGGGTTCATGTTGTACTGTGCCCGCCTGGTATTCTGGGTACAGTGTTAGGGGTTCATGTTGTACTGTACCGCCTGTATTCTGGGTACACAGGGGTCAGTGTGCCTGTATTCTGGGCACAGTGTTTCCATGTTGTACTGTACCGCCTGTATTCTGGGTGTTGTAGGGGTTCATGTTGTACCAGTGTTAGGGGTTCTGTACTCTGCGCCTGTATTCTGGGTACAGTGTTAGGGTTCATGTTGTACTGTGCCTGTATTCTGGGCACAGTGTTAGGGTCATGTTGTACTGTACCGCCTGTATTCTGGGTACAGTGTTAGGGTTCATGTTGCTGTAACGCCTGTATTCTGGGCACAGTGTGTTAGGGGTCATGGTACTGTACCGCCTGTTCATGGTACTGTTTGCCTGTATTCTGGGTGTTGGCCAGGTTCATGTTGTACCGCCTGTATTCTGGCACAGTGTTAGGGTTCATGTTGCTGCACCGCCTGTATTGTACAGTGTTACTTTTGTTACAGTGTTAGGGGTTCATGTACTTACTGCCTGTATTCTGGGTACAGTGTACCGGGTATTCTCATGTTGTACTGTAAGTGTAGGGGTCATGTTGTACTACCGCCTGTATTCTGGGTACAAGTTAGTAATATTATTGTCTGGTCACACTTGTGCCTCCCGTTGGCTGGCTGTGTGGTCTTGTATTACAAAGTTTGAACTGTAGTGTAATTGGAGTGTGTGTGTGTGTGTGTGTGTGTGTGTGTGTGTGTGTGTGTGTATATGTGGGCGTGCAAAGTTTGGAATGTGGGAATATTTGTTATTGGGAATCATATTGGATCATACGTGACTGAGTTTACAGATGACTTGGTAATACACTAAGTATATATTACGTATAGTCTGTACTCACCCCTGAAGATGTGAATTACACGAAAGCGCTTGGGAACTTCGTGTTTTCTTGTTTCCTTGTGGTTATCAGCATATATTTTTACACACACACAGTTGTAACTATACCTGCATTGTCTATATACATCCTGAGTCATTATAAACTTGTATGGTAATTTTGCTCAATAATTATATAAACAGTGTGGTGGTCACGTCACCCCAAAAACTATCTGTCCTCGGGGTGATCGATGAACCCCATAATGAACACTGTGACTCTTGTTATCTCGGTAGGGTTGTCAAAATCCTTCGTCCATTGTGTCATATTGTCTGAACACAATTTTGTATAGATAGTTTTATTGAGTGACTGAAGATATTAAGTGTTTGTTATCGTTGTTAGTAGTGTGCTAATGAGTTTAATTATCACGTAAGGGCCTTCACTAATCTCTTATCTTTAATTAGAGAACTGTGGTGTCTTTAGAGCTGTCCTGAAGTGCATTTGTGAATTCCAGTCGTGTTAATGTTTGTGTTCAGTTTGGAAATTTAATTAGTACGAGGTGGCAACTACTAGTGTGTGTGTGTGTGTGTGTGTGTGTGTGTTGTGTTAATGTTTGTAGTGTGTGTGTGTGTGTGTGTGTGGTGTGTATTAATGTGTTTGTAGTGTGTTTTGCAAATTTAATTATTACCAAGTGTGTCATTTGCTTTCCGGAGAGTGTATTCATAATAAAGTGCTTTGATACATGATAAATGAGTGTATATAGACTAAATTATTACAGCGTAGAGTGCGTTTCCTGGACCAGTGTTGCCAAATGTGAGGAGGAAAGGTGCGTGGTGCCTCTCGGAAAGTGCGTTGTGTTGTGTACAGTTGCTCGGGTACACAGGTGGTGACGATTTGACCTGATATTACCTGGGAAGGGTGCTAGAAAAACGGAGAGGGGGTACTGCGTGTGAGGCTTGGTGAGAAAGTCCGAATTAGTGTGATGAGGAGTGGGGTGGGAGAGGGCAGGAGAGGGCTGACAGGAAGAGAGGGTAAAGAAGGACAGGATGAGAGGGAAGGAATGAGAAGTGAGAGGAAGAGAGAGAACGGGAAAACAAGTGAGAAGCAGAGGGTAAGAGGGGAGAGAGGGGGGGTGAGGGGAGAGGAGAGGAAGAGTGGGGGGTAATCTATTGCCAAAGTCAGGCCACGATCCAAAATTAATGCTGTAGGAAACCATTACGTCCTCGTATTAGTGCTGGGGGTCCTAGGAGCTATGCTGGGGGTCCTAGGGAGCAAGTGCTGGGGGTCCTAGGAGCAAAAACCCTTCCTGATACATGAGAGAGAAATGCCTTCAGACAGACAAAGGGACAGACAGACAGAGACAGCTAGGAGAGGAAAACAGGATCAAAGTGGCTCTCTACGACGCTCCCTTCCTCCTCCTCCTCCTCCTCCTCCTCCCTCCTCCTCCTCCTCCTCCTTCCACTCCCTCCTTTCCTCTCCACTTCCCACGCCTTTCCTCCTCCCTCCTCCTCCTCCTCCTCCTCCTCCTCCTCCTCCTCCTCCTCCTCCTCCCAGATCACACGACAGCTAAATGTAAGGTAAACACAGGTAAACACAAAGTAAACAACACCTGGAATGAAGTAAACATGCAAATTTGGGGGAAAGAAGAAGACAAACAAAAGATGATTTATTGTAAACAGAAACAAACAAACAATTATAAACAGATTAACAGAAGCAAACAGGTATAAAGCATTGTAAACAGAAGTAAATAAATGTAAACAACTGTCAAAAATGAGGAAAAAAATTTGTAAACGAAGGTAGAATTTTTAGTAAACAAACGTATGGAATAATGTAGGGAGTAATTCATGTCAGCAATGATAGGAGTATGACTCTCTCTCTCTCTCTCTCTCTCTCTCTCTCTCATTAAAAGTTCTCATCATAATCCTCACCACCATCTCCCTCAAAAGCCCTCCCTCACCTCCCCTCACGTCTCCCCTCCTCCACCTCCTCGTCTCCCCTCCTCCACCTCCCTCACTTCTCCCCTCCTCACCTCCCCTCCCTCACCTCCCTCCTCCACCTCCCCTCCCGTCTCCCCTCCTCCACCTCCCCTCCACATCTCCCTCCTCCACCTCCCTCACGTCACCCCTCCTCACCTCCCCTCACGTCTCCCCTCCTCACCTCCCCTCCGTCTCCTCCTACCTCCACCAAAACCACCCTCCTCCCGCCTCCCCTCGTCTCCCCTCCTCCCCCACCTCCCCTCACGTCTCCCCTCACGTCTCCCCTCCTCCCCTCCCCTCCTCTGCCTCCCTCCTCCACCTCCCCTCCATCTCCCCTCCCTCCCCACCTCCCCTCCCATCTCCCCTCCTCATCTCCCCTCCACATCTCCCCCTCTTTTAGAAATGTTGCCCTTAAGAGAGTATCTTCAAGTGTGTCCTTAGAGATGAAGAGGTCTCCTCTCTCTCTCTCTCTCTCTCTCTCAGATTCACACACACACACACACACACACACACACACACACACACAGGGGAAAGTGGGGGGTGAACTTTCGTCTAGTCTGGCGTTCTTACCTATTACAACGCCACTGCAGGCAGAAGACGAGTCGACACATTCGCCCGACAAGAAGCTTCCATTGGCAACGCGTCACATAGTCTGGTGGGATTTGGGAACGCCAGGCGCTGCTGATCGATTGTGCTGGCAAAGTTTTAACGTCACTGAACTTTTCGAAGACTTGGAGGAGTCAGCAGTTACCAGCCAGTCCTGTTAAAGCTTTAGTGATAGTTTTATTTTAGGTTTGAGCTTTTTCAAGACTCGGTCTCTCGAGGGCTAGCTTTCTCCCGAGGACTTTAGGGCCTTAGCTGTCTCTCGAGGGCTAGCTAACTCTCGAGGACTCCAGGGCCTTAGCTGTCTCTCGAGGACTCCAGGGCCTTAGCTGTCTCTCGAGGACGGTATTGTTCCGGTAGAAGCCTCGTTGGAAATGTTCTCCCGGTCCTTAGTTAAACCTCCTGAGCTTCACTGAATCTTTACCTGTCTTCATAGAGCATCTGTTGAGATTCCGGGAGGCTTAGCAAGGCTCCTGCCGACTAAACAAAGTTGTGTCAGTCGCATTTTAGCTTAAGTTAGCTTCAGGGAGGCTTTACACTATCTCAGGAAGTCTTTGGCACTCACTGTGGTTAAAAAAAATTGCTCTTGGAGTCTCAGTAACGCTCTTGACGTGGGTAGAGAGGTTCTTGGAGTCTGAATAAGGATCTCGGAGAGTCTTGGGGGAGTCTCAGAGAGTCTTAGGGAGTCTCAGAGAGTGTCCGGGAGTAATTGGGAGCCTTAGGGAGTCTCAGGGAGTGGTGTGGGTGGAGCAAGTCCGGCGTGCCCAGTCTAGCGCCGCCTGGGGACCATAAGGGCGTATGTGCTGCCACACCAAAATCGATGAGATGGGAACTGTTGACGGGAGCTGAGACCCGCTGAGAGAACTCCTAGGACGTGTCGTGAGAACTCCTAGGACGTGTCGTGAGAACTCCTAGGACGTGTCGTGAGAACTGCTAGGACGTGTGAGAACTACTAGGACGTGTCGTGAGAACTGCTAGGACGTGTCATGAGAACTGCTAGAACGTGTCGTGAGAACTCCTAGAGGAGATACTGAGATATGCTAGTAAATACTGAATCTAACTAGGACCCTCTAGGACTTAATGAATCTTACTAGGACCTGCTAGGACTTACTATACCTACTAAGATCTGCTAGGATTTGATAAGGCTACGTTGGCTTGGAGAGGGCTCGTGTTTCGACTTTTGCTAGGGATGAAATATACTCCTGGTAAATTCCCAATAAACTCCAGGTTAAAGCGCCCGTCAGATATATTTCACAGCTTAAAAGACCTAAATAGATTCCGGGTAAATTCTCAATAAACTTCAAGTCGAAAAATCTCTTAACCTTTGACTTCCTTCAGATATTTTCCCCGTACGTGCCTTCTGCAGGAGAGGGCGGGGATAAAACTGGTTAGCTTTGTCTGGCAGTGATCGATAGGTCAGTGGCAGTTATTTCCCGCGCGAAGTATCACCTGACAGTTTGGGCGGGAAAAACTCTGGCCACTTGATGATTTTGGCGGGAAAAACTCTGGACACACAGTTTGGGAGGGAAAAAACTTAACATCGGAAGAGTGATTGA
The DNA here is from genome assembly GCF_018991925.1 of Homarus americanus. Taxonomy (NCBI): domain Eukaryota; kingdom Metazoa; phylum Arthropoda; class Malacostraca; order Decapoda; family Nephropidae; genus Homarus; species Homarus americanus. Next base: position 90,544 of record NW_024746346.1, on the reverse strand, counting down.
GCTTTTGTTTACAGTTTATGCGGGAAAAAATCCTTATGGGAGTTTGTGTGGGGAAATTCAGGTTACTTGATAGGTTTAGTGAAAAGAAATTCCCGGTAATTACAGATAAGGCGGGAAATGTGTATGAGACTTGACTGTTACGGGAAAAACAAATCGCATTTATACCTGTTTTGGGCGGGAACAACTCACACCATTTTGATATTTTGGACAGGAAAAACAAATCGCATCTATCTCTATTTTTTCGCGGGTAAAAAAAATCCAACCACGTGACACTTTTGGCGCGAAAACAAATTGCGCCTATTTATATTTTTTGGCGGGAAAAAAGACGCGCCACTTGAGCTTTGGTTGTAAACAAACGTAAGATCCGGCGTCCCTGAGTAAACAACTCCATTGCTGCCAGTATTGTCAAGGACCCTGAATATAAATACGATATACATAAATATACTTGTTTATACATGTGTGTGTGTGTGTGTGTGTGTGTGTACAGTAGCACTAACAAAATACACTTTGGGGTTGTGTGTATTTTTGTCCAGTTAGCAGTGAGGAAATACCTTAATATAAAGGGAGGAAACACTTCACCCAGGGAGATAACATCAGGGAGAGATTCTTACCTTGGAGACCAGGGAGAGAACCTTACCTTGGAGACCAGGGAGAGACTCTTAACTTGGAGACCAGGGAGAGAACTGAGACCAGGAGAACTGGCGGTGGAGACAGGGAGAACCTGGCAGGGAGAAACTCTACCTTGGAGACGGGTTTGGGGAGATTCCTTGGGACCGGAGAGACTTTGAGCCAGGAGACTTCTGGACCAGGAGCTTTACCTGAGACCAGGGAGAGAACCTTACCTTGGAGACCAGGGAGAGAACCTTACCTTGGAGACCAGGGAGAGAACCTTACCTTGGAGACTGGGGAGAGAACTGACTGTTGGGAAAATACAGAATAAATACAAGTTGAAGTATACGTCGAGAAAAAGAGTAACCCGGAAATAAATCTCCCGAGGAAATAAATCGTGACAGCGGGGAAATAAATCTGAAGGAAGGGGACGAATACATCTTGGTAAAGGAGTAGGAGGAGGAAGAGGTAGGGAAGGGGGAGGAAGTAGGAGGAGAGGAGATGGAGAAAGAGGAAGAAGAGGAGATGCGAAGAGGAAGAGGAGAAGACAGAAAATGTAGATATGGAAGAAGATAGAGTATTGAAGGAAGAAAAAGAGAAAGGGGAGGAGGAAGAAGAAGAAGCAGGAGGAGAAGGAAGATGAAGAAGATACGAAGACGCAGTAGAAGGAAGAGAGGGTTGAGGTATTTGTTAACTGGTGGTGGTGTACCGGGGAGATGAGCCAGCACAGATGAAATTGAAACTGGATGGTGAGGCCGAATTTGGTTCCTCTAACGCTCTGTCCTCCAAAATGAATTCTTCGCGTAGACATAGAATTCTAAATAAGCTTGACTTTTACTTATTTTTTCTAAGTTACTGGGATTCATTTTTTTCTAGTTGTTGGATTTATTTGTTTTAAGTTACTGGATTTTTTTTTCTAAGTTACTGGGATTTAATTTATTTCTTCGCTTTGGTATTTAAGAATTGGTGTGTTTTTGGGTCATAGGAACGCCAGAGCTTAAAACAGAGATCCCAAGAGAGCGCCAGAACTTAAAATAACTTAAATCAGAACCCATAAAAACACCAGAACTCAAAAACAAGAACAATATAGAACGCCAGAACTTAAAACAAGAACAATATTAAACGCCAGAACTCAAAACAAGAACAATATTGAACGCCAGAACTCAAAACAAAGAACAATATGGAACTCCAGAACTTAAAACAAAGAACAATATTGAACGCCAGAACTCAAACAGAAACAATATTGAACGCCAGAACTCAAAAACAAGAACAATATAGAACTCCAGAACTTAAAACAAGAACAATATTGAACACCAGAACTCAAAAAAAAGACAATATAGAACACCAGAACTGAACAAAACAAGAACAGAACTCAAAACAAGAACAAAATAGAACGCCAGAACTCAAAACAAGAACAAAATAGAAAGCCAGAACTCAAAACAAGAACAATATAGAACGCCAGAACTTAAAACAAGAACAAAATAGAACGCCAGAACTCAAAACAAGAACAAAATAGAACGCCAGAACTCAAAACAAGAACAATATAGAACAATATTGAACGCAGAACTCAAAACAAGAACAATATAGAACGCCAGAACTCAAAACAAGAACAATATAGAACGCCAGAACTTAAAACAAGAACAATATTGAACGCCAGAACTCAAAACAAGAACAATATTGAACGCCAGAACTCAAAACAAGAACAATATTAAACGCCAGAACTCAAAACAAGAACAATATTGAACACCAGAACTCAAAACAAGAACAATATTGAACGCCAGAACTCAAAACAAGAACAAAATAGAACTCCAGAACTTAAAACAAGAACAATATAGAGCGCCAGAACTCAAAACAAGAACAATATTGAACACCAGAACTCAAAACAAGAACAATATTGAACGCCAGAACTTAGAACAAGAACAATATAGAACACCAGAACTTTTTTCCAACTGGCACTTGGCATCGTAATACGGAAAGATGGAATTTTAAAATCCTGACTTGGAAACATGAGAATGGAATTTGAATTTCAAAGAGTTGGAAGTTAGATTAAATAAAGTCTTTGAAGGAAGAGGCGCCAACTAGACCCTGAAACATAAAGGTTGAGATAGATGGAGGTTGAGATAGATAGAGGTTGAGATAGACTGAAATAGAATAAATAATGCTGCTTCAACATTAGCTGCCAGGTTTTCCAATGTTCGAAATGCCGAAGTATTAATGCCTGATTTTTTAAGGTGGTAATGCCGGATTTTCGAGGTTATCAGACTTGAGTGGTCGAAAATCTACAGTACCGGATATTCAGACTTATAAAGCCGGGATATTCCATAATACATAAGACCAGCCTTCATTACCCACTTAATGTATGCCAGACTAACGTTCGCCAGACTAACGTTCGCCAGACTAACGTTCGCCAGACTAACGTTCGCCAGACTAACGTTCGCCAGACTAACGACTAACGTTCGCCAGACTAACGTTCGCCCGCTCTTTGCTAGCAGTAGGGGCTGGTTGTTATGGTCTGTGGCGTTTAGGGGGGAAATTCTCATAAACGGCAGCGGTTGTAATACCTCAGGGGTTTTCTGGGGTTACTAGTGGTTCCGGGTCGGTTTCCCCTGAGTCTAGTGAGTTTTCTCTTGTTGAGTGGCTTTCCCCGGGTCGAGTGGGCTTCCCTCTTTTCTGAATGGGCTGTCTTAGTTCGAGTGGAGTTTCATGGGTTCAGTGAGCGTCCGAAAGGGCTTCAGTAGATGTTAGTTATAAGAAGTGAAGCCTGAAGCAGTGTTAGGGATTTCTAAGTGATGATTCTAACCTAACACACGTTCACGTAGCTTAAGATCTTAGATGTTATTGGCTCCCTACCAGGACGAATTTGGCAACGTCCCCCGAGTGTGAATATGCCATCAGCCAATCAGCGCTGTGCACTATTGGTAAGTCAAATTCGATTGGCTTCCCTTACGGATGGATATAGCAACTCCCCGGGTGTGAATATGCCGTCAACCAATCAACGTCTTGCTCTCTTGCTAAGTCAAACTTGATTGGTTTTCCTTACAGGCAAAATTGGCAACGTACCAGAGTATGAATGTTCTATCAGCCAATCAGCGTCTTTGTTTACGTTATTTTGATGGGCATAGTGGCAATCAAGTTGAATATGTTATAAATTATGTTTTATTTCATGTACACTTTGAGTCGTTTCTTGTTTACAGTATATACGAAACGTCTTCGCCTCACTCGAAGGCTTATATTTTAATACATTATGGAAATAACCTGATTTGTGTCTCATTTGAGTACGGAGGAGATCAAAGTCAAATGAGATCCCGTTCGAAGTAACTCAGACCTCAATTGATGCCTTCTTGAGTAGCCTCAGTCAAATGAGAATTCATGTTATAATTTTAGTCTTAGATTCTGTAATTAATATAAAGTTTACTAGAGTATAAATTATAGTTTCAAATGTTTAATGACGTATGGAAATAAAATAAGTTACGTGAGTATTAAAAGTATTATATTATAGAAGGTTATACCATGGCCGCAAGTGACTGGGAGTGCCTTATAGTGTCCAGTCAAACAGTCATAGAGTAAACAAGTGATCGCTGGCCCTTCGTGCCCTTGTGAAAGTTTGAACGCTCGTGACAGCCTACAGCGAGTGAGGGTCGCCAAGTCCGTAGACTTACACGGTTAATTAGGGTGCGCCAAGTCCGTAGACTTGCATCGTTTTCCATCGTAAATAAAATTGTTAATTAATGCCTTCCTAAAGAAACCATCGACATGGGACCAGGTTTGTTCCACTCTACGATTTTTTTGCGATTTTTCCACCAAGTTTGATGAAAAACGATTGTGCCTTTTTCGGCTGCCCAGAACAGACACACAAACACACACGCCTAGTCCTATAGTATATTAGATGATTGGAAGTATTTACTGATGGAGATTCAATTAGTATTAAGGTATATATGTCATTAAGTCATAAGGGATGATTGTCATAAAGAGATCTGCAGTGTTGGGGGGATATTGATAAGAACAAAGAATATATCTGAGAAATATTTTAGATACGCATCCACTGTAGTTTTTGGGCGGGAAATAATAAGCACTAATGTATACCCACGAAGAGCAATATATAGATAAGTGCGTGTCCAAGTGTCTGAAAGTGCCCTCGTGACCTTTACATTGTGGGAGGGAAGTGAAAACCAATGTGCGTGTCCAAGTGTCTGAAAGTGCCCTCGTGACCTTTACATTGTGGGAGGGAAGTGAAAACCAATGCGGAGTTTTCTTTTTTCCTGAAAATTGTTGGGGACTGGGAGCCTCTGAGGGCCAAATGAGTTGTCGTGTCGTGAAGTGTAGGAATGTGGGTGTGGGCTGGGTTATGTTTGTGGATGTGTGGGAACTGGGTGTTTGTGGGTGACTGAAGGTCTTGGGGGGAGGTGAGGTGTTGTGTGGATGGTGAGAGTGAGCGGGTGTATGGGTGTGGGTATATATATATGTGGGTAGGATGTGTATGGAGGTGTTTTCTGTGTTGAGAGAGAGAGAGAGTGAGTCAGCATTTTAGATTAGTAATTAAATACAGGCCATAAATGAATATTTGCTCACGAAGCTGTGATAGTGAATGAAGAAAGCAAATGAAAACAAACTGACGTGAATGAAAACCCCTAAAAGCAAACAAACGAATGAAGGGGCGAGGCTGTGAATGAAGTAAGTTGAAGTCATGAAAGCAACTGCAGGAAATAAATCACCCCCCCCCCCACCCCCCAAGCGACCTAAGGAACGCCCTAGTCATGTATTTATGATATTATTCCTTAGGGTTTTAGCTTAACATGTGAAACTCTGTGACGGAGTCCTTTGAAAGCGTATCTCTCTGAGGGGGGAAAAATCCATTGAAATATGTAGCGTGTTTGAAAGCGGCGTCGTGCAACTAATTTAATTATATCAGAGGCGCTTTTGACACTTTGAATTACGTTTAGAAGGTGGGATATGTTGCTTCCTTCCTTCCTTCCTTCTTGCCTTCCTTCCCTCCTTCCTTCCTTCCTTATTTCGTTTGTTCGTTACTTCCTTCTCTCCCTCCCTCCTTCCTTCCTTTCTCTCATTTCCCTCCCTTATTTCCTTCCTTCCTTCCCTCCATCTCCTCTCTCTCCTTCCCTCCCACCCATCCTCCTTTCTCCGTCCTTCCTACCCACCCAGCCACCGTCTCTCCGCTCTCTCCCTCTTACCTCCCACCCATCCCCCTCCTCCTCTCTCCTTCCCTCCCACCCATCCTCCTCTCTCTCCTTCCTACCCACCCACTAACCCTCCTTCTCCCCCTTCCCTCCCTCCCACCCAGCCACCGTCTCTCCGCTCTCTCCCTCTTACCTCCCACCCATCCCTCCCCTCCCTCAGAATGGAAAATGATTAATGGTATTCGTAGTCATGGCACGAGTGACAAACGGGAGAGATAAGGATCCTGACAGCTTGTAATTTCCCGCCTATTATCTGGTCGTCATAGAAGCCTGAAGATCGGAACCTCTTGTCTCCGCGGTCTTGTGGGATCCGAGAAGCTCCCGGTCGATCACAAGGGGAGGATCGAGTTTATGGAAGGAGATCAAGCAGCTCTTCTTGGTCACGATTGTCTTTTGTTTTTCATCCTGACAACTTGGTATTTTTTTGTTGCGTCTTGTCATAGATGCCTGAAGGTTCGGAACCGCCTTGTCTCCATGGTCGTGTTGGATCCGATAGGCTTTTGTTCTACCACAGAGAAAGGCCCAGTTTATGGAAGAGGCTCCGGGCCATTGTGATTATCTCTTTTTCTTTGTTCTTCTGCCCAATGGCTTGTAGTTTTTCAGCGCAATAGATCCCTGGGGGAGGGGGGGAGTGGGAGTCAGAACCCCTTGTCGCTTTGGTCGTGGGGGATCCAAGAGGCCTTTGTTGCTATCTGAGGTCGAGCCTGTTTCCTGAGTTTATGGTAGAGGATCAGCAGCAATCTGATCCTCTTTTGTCTTTCCTGTTTATATCAGTATCCTCACCGAATATAGAATCGGCCTAGAGGGAAGGAATCCGACCCTCTTTTGTTTTTATTGTTTTTATTAAAGCGTTTCCGTGCTGGAGAAGAGGGTCTCGTAATATAGACGGAATCTGACCCTTTTTCCACCATTTAATGATTTGTATTAAAATTCCGCGTTGAAGATGGAAAGAATCCGACCCTCTTTCATAGTTTCTACCCTCAGGTGTAGGGTCGTTTAAGACGTACGTAAAAGATCCGATTCTATTCTGTCTTTATCCCTTATAGCCACTTTAAAACTTCCTTGCTGTGGTATGGGATCGCTTAAGACCCTCCAAAAAACCCGATTCTCTTTTGTTATTATAGTTTATAGTGGATTTCCCGTGTATAATAAAGGGAGTCTGATGCTCCTTTGTCTCCTGCTGGTCCTCTTTTGTTTATTCTTCATCTAAAGTTTGGCACCAAGGCTTGTGTAGGTTGGTTGTTGACCTTTGTGTAGGGTTTATTAATTATAGGTTCCTGTGGGGGAGTGTGATACTGGTTGGAGGATCTGGTCGTCTTAGGGGAGAATTTGAACGGCTTAGGGAAGAATCTGAACGTCTTAGGGGAGGATCTGAACGGCTTAGAGTAGGATCTGAACGTCTTAGGGAAAAATCTGAACGTTCATTAGGAGGATCTGAACGAGAAGTAAAGGGATCTGAACGTTTGTGTGCTGTTGGAAATGTTTTTTTTTATTTAATTGTTGATGTAACTATAAAACACACACACACGTTATTCCACCCAATAATTCCAATATTAATGACGATAATTCATTTAATAATTTATTAATTCTCAGCTACACAGACTAAAGTTGACCATTTAATCTTGATAATCTGAATAGCTAATCCCTTGTAATGTAATTTGGATTGGTTGCTTAATGATTGGATGAGTTTGTTGACCCTTCACTCCCAGGGGATTATAGTGTTAAACTGACCCTTATTGGGGGGTGAGGAGAGAGGTCATAGGTCACGTACAGAGGGTCATGTGAGAGATGGGTTATATGTTGAGTTGTTATTGTTGTTGTTAATGTTGTTATTATCGTTGTTGTTGCTGTTATTATTATTATTGTTACTACTACTACTACTACTACTACTACTACTACTACTACTACTACTACTACTACTACTACTACTACTACTACTACTACTACTACTACAACATTATTAAATACAACTTGAGAGATAAATACATACATACACACATCGAGCTAAACAAATTTATCCTGTTTAAATATTTTTCTATTTACTTAAGCAGAACACCTGGGGAAATAAACCTGCAGGTAGATACCAGGTAGAGTTGAGTACACTGTGATGCTCAAATACATTTTACCTGGAACCATTGTCAGGTGAAAAGAAAGCCTTGTGAAATTTAATTAAACCGGGAAAAACTTGTGAAAGAATAGGTGAACTCTTGAAGCGTTTGGTCAATGGGGCTGTGAGAGAAGAAATTGGGACTGAGTGAAGAAAATGGGTCTGTGAGTGAAGGAAATGGGACTGAGTGAAGGGAATAGGTCTGTGAATGAAGGAAATGGGTCTGTGAGTGAAGGAAATAGGTCTGTGAATGAAGGAAATGGGGCTGTGAGTGAAGAAAATGGGGCTGAGTGAAGGAAATGGGACTGAGTGAAGGGAATGGGTTTGTGAATGAAGGAAATAGGTCTGTGAATGAAGGAAATAGGTCTGTGAATGAAGGAAATAGGTCTGTGAATGAAGGAAATGGGGCTGTGAGTGAAGAAAATGGGTCTGTGAATGAAGGAAATGGAACTGAACAAACACAGCGGACAAAAGGTAAGACTCAAGATTCTCAATTTTCTCAAGAATTCGGATGGTGAATTTCCTTCTCCCCAGAAAAGCGAAAAGGAACACAGACCAACATGGCGAACCTCGAATCTATCTATCTATCTATCTATCTATCTATCTATCTATCTATCTATCTATCTATCTATCTCAAACCATCATCAAGCCTAAAGTTATTGTTTGTGGGTGTACGAGCCGATAAAGAGAGAGAGAGAGAGAGAGAGAGAGAGAGATTAATTTGTGTGCGTCCCGCGGATTGCATGTGTGTTAGTGTATGTGTGTGTGTATGCATAAAGGTTTGGCTGGGTGAGCATTCGTGCATTGTGTGGGGGCGTATTCAGTACTCAACACCGGTCCCGTTGTGGAGGAAGCAATTAGGGGGATTTTAGATTGTGTTGTTGTAGTTGATGTTGTTGTTGTATGATTAAGGAGTTTTAACTTAGTGATTTCACGTCTAATTTAGCAAACTACGTATATAGAGATGAAAGTCCGTTATATCGAGGGTACATTAGATATGAAACCTCCATCTAACGGATTATATAGAGATGAAAGTCCATTATTTCGAGGGACAGTACAGTACATTACCTCCTATATACCGCAATGAATACCTGTACTTTAGTCATTAGTCAAACTCATCTTCAGGTAGTTGCAGTTTTTATTATTATTATTTATGGTGATTAATTATTCCAAGTTTACATCACGTGACTACATACTTAGAGAGAGAGAGAGAGAGAGAGGTTGGGGAATGAAAGTGAGAGAGAAAGAGAGGAATGAGAGAGAAAGAGAAAATAAAAGAGATAGATACCATGTGAATATTTAACAATGTGTACTGTATAGATTAATAGAATTTAACAACATATCCTTGCTTTCCAGATCATGTGTGTAAGGACGTGGAGTTTCAGTGTGGGAGTGGCAAGTGTATACCCCTACGATGGCAGTGCGACTCTGAGGCGGATTGTGAGGACGGGTCCGACGAAGATCCCAAACACTGTGGTAAGTCTCGGTTACAATTTTTGCCTTGTCTTCCCCCCCAATTAGTCCTTTTAGTAAACCTTCATGTTTCTAATCGCTGTCTTGCCCCCAATCAGTAAACTTCCATGCCCTAAATCGCTGCCTTGCCCTCAATTAGAAAGCTTCCATGTCCCAGTTTCTTTTACCTTGCCCCTAATTAGTAAACCTCCCTGCCCCAATCAATAAACCACCATACCCCAATCTGGAAATCCCTTGGTTACACTACACCCATCACCCCGGTTACACTACACCCATCACCCCGGTTACACTACACCCATCACCCCGGTTACACTACACCCATCACCCCGGTTACACTACACCCATCACCCCAGCCTGAACACGTCTTTATTTACACGCTACATATCAACCTGAAAGCGTTAAATCCCACACAGCCAAGTTCTCTCTCTCTGTTGTATATTAAACTGAATTTCAAAGTCCGTGTATAAATTCCACGTTGAAAACTTCTGTTAAAATACACTGGTAAAGGCCCCACAAAGTTATATGTTCAGTTGTTTTTTTTTAGTTACAAAGTGTACATTTATTTCCTGGGGAGAGAAAGTTGGTTCCTTTGATCTCGTTGTTGGTCGTAAAACAGCTCATTGTACACAAAGGATGATATGGACGACATTATAAAAGTTACAGAGGTAATGTCATTCTGTGCCACTATATAATAGACTTTTCTCTTCATTATAATCCGTTTGATGGAGGTTTCACATTTAGCGGACCCTTGATATAACGGACTTTCATCTCTAATAGTTTGTTAGGTGGAGGTTTCACATTTAGCGGACTCTCGATATAACGGACTTTCCTCTACATAGTCTGTTAAAAAGATGTTTAATTTATGTAGAAGTCAAAATATACTATTCATTAAACATTACATGAACTGTGTTTTAGATACTGGGAACATGACACAATTTAGACCAGATATCTATTGATGACAGGAATTATTTAGTGCTTAGGGATAATTCACTGGATAATCCATTGACAACCAGTTAACACCTGTGTGTAAAACATTGGCCGTGTGTGAGTTAAAATGATATGAAATAGCTAATAGTCATGTCTTAGCTTAACTCTTGATAGAAAAGTATACATATGAATCATTTGGTCTAGTTGATGAATACAATCTGAATCATCATTACTGTATTAAATTGTTGTATACAGAACCAAACACATGTACTGTACTGTACTGTATTTATGATTGTGTAATACAGCACTGACCGCCCGCCCAGCTGACAGACAAGTGGTAAACAGGACACAGTACATTAACCACACTAAGACAATTTTAGGGGTAGGAGGGTGATATGAAGTTAGGTTAAGTTAAGTTAGATTGGATTAGGTTATGTTAGGTATGGTTGAGGTTAGGTAATGTTAGGTTTACGTTAGGTTAGATTAAGTTAGCATTAGGTAAGGTTAGGGTGGTTAATCTTGAGGTGAAATAAGCTGTGGAAACCTCAAATAATGTTTAAGAATCGTATAAAACAATGAGGAGGTGGATAATATTTTCTGTACTTTGGCTCAGAGGAGAAGACTTGCATTCACTGAACACTTGTAAAGAATAGCAACAGTGAATGAGGCAAAGCATGTAATTTGTTACCTAATTACTGAAGGAAATTGCTGGAAAATTAGATAGCAGATGCCTTTGTTTGCTTGGAATCTTATCCTGAATCATTGCTTACTTTTAAGATTTTTTATTTTATTTTTCCCCACAGCCAAAATCCCTCATGGGTGGTATTGTTAAGACATCATGTTAATTATGTATTGTCTAGGGCAGCTCAGAGGCACCAGATACTGTTTAAATACTGAATGGAGACTTACCAACCAAATTAAAAATATCCCAATTCATTAAAACTTTATAAGACAAGATCTGGCTCCTGGCTGTTGTGTTCTAAGTTAATTGCATAATACACTAAGCTATTACAACACTGAAGATTTTATCGGTATGAATTACACTCTGTTGTAGGGCAAAGTGAGTTGGAGGTGTAGTGAGGAGCCTATGGTGTTAGCTGGAGGTGTAGTGAGGAGCCTATGGTGTTAGCTGGAGGTGTAGTGAGGAGTTTGTGGTGTTAGCTGGAGGTGTAGTGAGGAGCCTATGGTGTCAGCTGGAGGTGTAGTGAGGAGCCTATGGTGTTAGCTGGAGGTGTAGTGAGGAGCCTATGGTGTTAGCTGGAGGTGTAGTGAGGAGTTTGTGGTGTTAGCTGGAGGTGTAGTGAGGAGCCTATGGTGTTAGCTGGAGGTGTAGTGAGGGGCCTATGGTGTTAACTGGCTTGGGATATGCAAGAAAACTTCCCTCAGTCAGTCAGGAAAGTGCATCTAAAAGCCAACTATTTCAGCTAATTGTAATAATGATGACACCATAAGAAACATCTCTGAAGGAAGACATATTGTGGAAATAAATGTACACTTTGTGATAAATGAAGTACTGTACTGTAGTATTTTTTAAACATTATTTACAGCAAAGTATAACCTCTTATTAACCTTATATTTTTAAGGGGTGTTAAAGGATACCTAAAATGCTAAGGGATATATGGTATGCTGTCACGAATGTTCGAGTAATATCAACATAAATCATATCCTTGATTACAACCAATGTTTAAATGTTAATTACGAGTATAAATCAGTTTTTATTTACATTGGTTTATGGGTTCTGATATAATTTTCTAAAGGTAATTAATGTGATTGATTAATGTATACAGATTGGGCACCATGAAACAAATCTGCTGAAATATATTTATCAAAACATTTTATCCAGCAGAGGAGGAAAAGAATATACTGAGTCAACTCCTATTTAAATATTAACTTGTATAATAAACAGCTATACAAAGTGTGAAGAGGAAGTTACAGTACTTGTATTTTAATCAATCATTCATGTACCCTCTGGAAATCCTCTTTGTAGCCCAGTTTAGGAACCCCTGCTAGACTGTATTCTCACTACACATAAAATCCCCACAACACTTTATGGATGGAATTAAAATTTATGAGCCAACTCTATATATTGCAAGCATTATAAATCATCTTGGCTCCAATGTTCATGGGCCCCGTTCATGCTACTGTATTGGTCTTGGCAGTTAACTTAAAGTAATACCTGGGATGCATTCACCTGTGAGCTACGTATGCTACGGGAATTTGTACCGCGTTATGGTGGAAACCGAATTGTTGTAACGTCAACCTGCACTACATCAATGGTTGCTACAGGGTATATACAGTGGGTGTGTTGTGCTTATGTTCACTCGCTGGATTATACACTACATAGGTTATAAGCTGATTATTACATGATAGACAGAGATACGATTTTGTTGGTGTGATCCTGCCTCCACTAACATGGAATTAAACTCAATTGTTATTTATTTTCTTTAATAAAACGATGGAATTGGGCTGTAATAAAGAAATTCACATTAATATTATAAATCTCATGACGGGCAGTACTCACACTGTATGGTAGATAGTACAGTTAAATATTACTAAGGCTGCCATACAAACACATATATACTTGACACTTTTTTGCCTAATGCTTCACCAAGTGATTATCATTATCTGTTTTGTTATATGTTTAAAGTGCCATTTGTGCTTTAGGTAATTATAGTTTTTCCTTTTATTTTGTAGGTCATGTAGGGATTACTGTATTAATGTTCAGTAAAATACAGTATTTGTTTTATATTTAATTATGAAATGTTGTATTACAGTTGATTCACATATAAATTGTTTTTAATTAAAGTTTAATATATAAAATATTAAGTTTCATAGAAAGTGTCTCTCTTAGAGGGGGTCCCATCATAGGGCTTTCCCAGGATAATTTACATGGGGTTGTGTGTTGTTGGTGGGACTGAAGTAGTCTCTGGCTGTCAGTCAAAGCAGTGCGTGTTGTCTTATCTCGCTCCTGTACACACGCAGTCCCAATGACGTGCAAAGATCGTGACATTCCCATGTGGCGATGTGACATGGGAATGTGCATCCCCAAGTCCTGGCGTTGTGATGAAGACCCTGATTGTGAGGATGGGTCAGATGAGGTCAACTGTCTTAGTAAGTCGCCCCTCTGCCTCGCACCAAATCTGTGTGGGGTTAGAGGAGTGTGGGATTAAAGTGTGCGTGTTTTACCAAACTTGTTTTTGCAGGAGCAGTTTTGATTCTCCCAGTACACAAATTATCTTCTATATTGTGGTACAGTATTAAATCTTGACACCCATAAATGTTCAAAATTGCTTCTTGCAACATCAGTGCATGATTGATCAGGAACCTACTGTCTCAACATCTTGGTTACATAGTTATATTTGTATATGTGGGACCTGGACATTGACAGTGAATGAATAAGTTGTAGGTACAGTAATTAAGGTGTTACTGGTAGGATCCTGGTTTATTGAGAGACTGATAAATCTTCCAGGATAGTGATGAACTTAGCATGAGTAGATGTTGAATTGATCACTCATAGATTCTCAAAGTCCATCCTCTAGTGAATATGCTGCCACTGTGTGTTTCCCCCTACTAACACTTGATACTAACAAATGCATGAACCTTGTTTTACTTGCAGATAAAGCAGAATGTGAAGCTGACGAATTCACTTGTCACAATAGAGGCAACAAAATGAATTGCATCCCACTAAATTGGGTTTGTGATGGTTCGGCTGATTGTGATGACGAATCCGACGAAGTGTCTTGTAGTAAGAAACTTGAATCTCTTGTTGTTTGTTAGGGTGATAAATGTATTGGTTAAATGGCTATTATCTTAGGCCTTAAATGGCAACATTCATTGGTGGAAGTTAGCTTTAGGGACGGCAGCTATTATATGTGGAAATTGTACATTCCTAGCCTTCCATTTTTGTGCATACGGAGAGGGAGTGGGGAATTTTTAGCTGGGGGCTTAGGGAACTGTAAGGGTCCAGTTCAGTGTAGCTTACAGACCCTGACTATTTGAAATTCATTAAAATCACAAAATTATGAACTGTTAATTCAGTCATATTCCAAGATGGCCTCTGTGTTAAACCTGTGTTAAGACAAATAGATCTGATGAAGTGCAGTCTTTTTTCTTTCTTTTTTCTGAGAACCCTAAGTTATTACTATAATTTAGGACATGCAATGATTAGACTTTATTTCTACTGAATTTTAGGTTCTTGTTTACTTCACGTCCTAAAATATAGCAGTAACTTAGGTTAGGTTGGGGAAAGTAAGGTTTGGGTAGGTAAGTTTAAGTTAGATTGGGTTAAGTTGGATTAAGGTAGAAAAGGTTAGGTTAGACTAAACATACAGTACCTATGTAGCCTGCACACTATAGTAACCCCAGTTATTGTTTATATCACATTTTGTTGTGTAAGGCCAGAATATAAAGTTGGTAATACTGAGGATTCCCAGTCCATTTATTTAAGTCGTTCTCGTGGCCAGGCAGAGTTGTGAGTGGGGTGCATTATTGTTTATGAGGCACACAGAGCCACTCACTTTGTTGGACTGAGACCCCGGACTAAGCTAACCCTCCTCATCTGTGTGTTGCCACTATTCTGTACAATTGTGGGGAATAAGTTAAAAAGAGAGTTGCTATTTTTTTTATTATACTGGATGGTTTCAGTCATTAGGGCAAAGATATGTTGGGTGATTTATGGATATATGTAAGCCTTTGTTTAAGTTAGGGATGTATTCTGGTATGTAAAGGGAACAATTGTTGTAAGAAGGATGAAGGAAATCAAACTGGGTGAATATAGAAATGAAGATTGAGTAAAAGAAAAATTAGATAGTGATGATTAAAAAATGAGACACATGTTAACTATTTTAGGATGATGTGTCTTTGAATTTTTAGGAATTCACTACAGTAATAATAATATTTAATGAGTAAAGTTGTCATACAGGTTTACAATTGGCTAGGCATGTACTGTAATGTATATAAACTATTCAGGTACAGTATACAGTTCAGTATGAATACCCGTATAGACAGTGTAGGTATACAGTGCATGTACGCCGTGGGCATACAACAGTGGTAAACAATAAGGCAATTTGACCTTACAGTATAAAAGTGAATTATTGGACACATTCTGGCATAACACAATTCCTATAGTGAGTGATTATAAAAGAGTGAAAATCAATGTTGAATTTAAGGAATCACTTTGTGTACAGTGTGTGTAAGTGTCTGTGTCTGTGTGAGAAAGAGTGTAAGAGGTACAGTACAACATTTAGACGTGATAAGTGTGGTTGATGTTAGAAAATATAAGTACACAGAACCCACTTATAGAGTTACTTAAGGCAAGGGACAATTAGTTGATTTATCTGATGGGAAGATGAACTGAAGATTATATAGAGGGAGGCATCGCGTGTGTGGCCGGAGAATTAGACGGAGATGGTATAGTCTTGCGTGACGAATAAATTACCCCAAATATATTCAAAAGTTGACAGACGTTGATGTTTCACAGTAAAATCCAACAAGTGGGAAGATGATGGAAGATGGATGTAAATTCTGTTATTTAGATCAATTTACTGTATATTCGTCAAAGCACAACTTGAACCCTAGATGTATCTGGTTATTGTTAGTGGTGCTGCCTCAGGTTTGGTGTGTTGCCATCATTATTATCCTCACTGAATTGATTTAAAGGTATGATGAGGGAAGTTCACATTGTACAGTATATTGCGTATGTAAGTTGAGGATATTCTGTACGTGTGTGTGTGTGTGTGCGTGTGTGTTTATGAGAGAGAGAGGAGGAGAGGGTTGTTTTCCATACATATATCTCGCCCTCTCTCTGCCTCTTGTCACATCCCATACAAATTACGAAAGGAATAAAAAATAATCGTTATAAAAAAAGAAAAGCCCCAAAACATTAATGGCTGTCTGATTTGGATGCATGGAATGTGAGGGGGAGTGAATGATATATGGAAAATTAATTAGGAGACAGGTTGAGGGAGAATGATAGGGTTAAGGTAAAGAATGATGAACTAAATTGAAAGGAAGGGTTAAGAGGGAGGGAGTGTGTTACCTGGGTGATGTGGTCAGGTATATAGAGGTGTGGCTGTGTGGATAATGAGTAACTGAAAGGAGAATAATCATTTACCATTAGTTCTGAGGTCATCTTGGTTTTAAACTAGAGTCGGGTGTAGAGTCAGGTGTTGTAGAGTCGGGTTTAATCCTAGGTGAGGGGTTAGGGTGATTTACATACAGTGTTGTCATAACCTGGTCTTTTATGTCTCTCCCCTATCATTCCCCTCCACCCTATCATCCCCCTCCACCTATCATCCCCCTCCACCTATCATTCCCCTCCACCCTATCATTCCCCTCCACCTATCATTCCCCTCCACCTGATCTTAACCCTTGATCTCCCCCACACAAGGAGTAGAGAGGAAGAAAGATAAGATATGCTGTACAGGGATTCTAGTTATGTATTACTGATGGAAATTTCCGAGCTGGTTATCAGTGGCAGCATTGGGGAAGGTGAGGCAAGGCATTAGAGGGAGACATGATAAGTGGTTCAGTTAGGTTAGGTTTGGGATGTCTAGTTATTGGTAATTATTTATAACTCCTCTTAACTTAATCTAGATGTTAAGTGATATTTCAACTCCTCTGCCTGATGTAATAATTATTGGTAATTCCTACACTTCAACAACTAAGGTCTTTAAGAGGATAATTAGTCTGGTAATTACACAGGTCATCAACAGTTAAAATTATGGGAGATAATAGACTCTTGTTGTCTTTAATAGAATAAGTCTCATTAGGGTCCTGTCATGATGGTAAATGTGTATGGAGGAGGAGAATAGTTTAAGATGTAAAATTAGAAACAGAATATTAAGAAAAGACGAAAAACCTGTAAATGTTATCAAGAAATGTTATACGTATGCAATGATGAGCAGCTTTTTTTTTTTTTTTTAATGATATTTAGGCTGGAATTAGATGTGGGATAAAGGTTAATAACATGAACTAAAAATGAAGGAAGAATATTGAAAAGTAATTTAATTTTTTCTCCATGAGTGAGTGTCAGTCATAGTCATAAGCAGAACTGTCAGTCCAGTTAAATATAATTATTTGATTTAGTTCAGTTTGGTTTATGGAGGACCTGTTTACCCCTTCACTATGGGGATGCCACTTTTGACATTTTATTTGGCAAGATGATTTTATTCAGCTCAGAGGGAACCCCATACACAAGGGATTAAGTGGTTTTAATAAATCACAACAAACTATCATAGAAAAACCAAAATTATATTATCAGCGAGTCAGAGAAAGTCAGGTATAGATCAGAAAACAAAGTGAACATCTATTAGTGAGTCATGCATAGATCGGGAAACAAAATAAACGTCTATTGGGAATCAGCGAGTGGGGAGAGATGTTACGGGAAGGTGTAGCAAAACAAAAATTCGTTCATGCAATATATATCAAAGTCTGGCAGGAGGGTTAGGTACCTGGGGACTAACTGGACTGATACTCTGATTGAACCTCTGTATAAAGGGGAGAGGTTGTGAGGATTATTGTCAAAAGTACAGTACAGAGAGACGGGTGGGGGTGTGTAAAGGCATTAAGTTAGTTTGGGTTTGGATGGGTTCGGTTCGGTCATATTAGGTCAGTTTAGGTTAGGATACAGTTCAGAGTGAATCATTGATGTGGTAAACTATTGTGACAGGGTTGTATTTTTTTGCTGATTTTAAGGGACTACAAATGAAAGTTTTGATTGGTTACAAAGAGTGAATAAGACTGGCATGAATGGAACAAAGAGTAGAATGTAAAGTTGATAATGAATGTGAATAATAAAAATACAAATTTATTTAAAGGAAAACTTAAAACATAATTCACAAATTTAATAAAACCCAGATGAAGATTCTTACCCAAAATGAAGGTCAGAATGTGTAGATGTTGTTAGGAATTGTGGGGCTGAAGACAGAGTGATATCAGGAGTGTTATATATGGGTAATAGTTTAGTTATCATAAAGAAATTGTAGTCAAGATATCATAGGTCAGTGTTTAAGGGTCAGATAATAATGTCAAGTGTAATGATTAGGAATGTAAGTTGAAGTATGTCGTTCATACTAATGGATGGAAAACTATGTGTATTTTATTCTTTCTTTCTTTCTTTCTTTCTTTCTTTCTTTCTTTCTTTCTTTCATTCTCTTGTATTTAAATTTTGGTGTTGAACAGTACTTTTAGGCAGGTATATACAGGGTATGTCATTATCATAGCCGATATATACAGGGTGTGTCATAATCCTCACCTTTTTATGATGTTTGAGTTAGTGTTGCATCAGAGGTGTTTCCCAGATTGCCCCGTTATGGTGTGTCTGTTGTGGTAATCATTAAAACCATACAAGAGACATAACAGTTTCAGAAAAAAAAAATAATGACAAAATCTGCAATGCAATGATGAACAAATTACAACTACCTATATGTAGTACCAAATTTGCATCACACTATGGGAATTGTCTATTGAAAATGCAATATTAATAGCTATTTCACCCCCTGTTATGTTGCTAGTATTACCCTACCTAACATCCTCGACCATCAATGTTATGTAAACACCTGTACAGCAGTATCGTGTAGTGTACTGAATAGTTAAACTTGGCCATTACAGCATTACTATGAAATAGGAAATGGACCATAGCTTGATAGTTTAAAAGGGCTCCAGCTTTTATTTTGTAACCCATGTTTGGGAACTACAGAAAATATGGTGTATTGTGTGTGACTCAATAACAAACTCTCAATACAGTACATATTAAGGGTGTGGAGCACTTCTCTTGTTAGCCCCTTGTAAATATATTCCCCCTTGAGCTGAATAAAATCATCTGGCATTAACCAAATAAAATATTAAAAGTGGCATCCCCATAGTGAAGGAGTTAACCCAGCCTTCTGTTATATTATATGATTACATTTGTCTTATGCCCTTTGCTCATGACTTCAGTAACCCTTGATCCATCACACACAAACAAGTGAGAGAGGAGGAGATATAATAGGTGGATATACAACAGAGAGGTTGTAACCATAATGATTCCAGCATTTAGGAGGCTTGAATATCTGATTCATTAAAGGCCTGCTGTCTGGTCCCAATATTGTAATTAAACGTAATGTAATAGTGTGTGTGTGTGTGTCGACTTGTATAACCAGGTGCGGTAATTGGAAACATACTGTGGCGATTGGAATACACTGGATATGTAAATGACGTCTGTGTAGAAAACAGATCATGTGATAGCATTAGTCAAGAGCACTCAACCATTATTTATTTCGTTGGTGTTTGTTCACTAGTCACAACAAAGCTTTTAATTGACGATACCACTTCCTGGTCTTGATGTTTGTGTATGTACAATACTGATGAACCTCCGAATGTGGAAAATACCCGTAAATTGATGTTGTTGTTGTTGCTTCTCTTGGATAATAAATAAAAGCAATAATTGACGTGAATTTATGTGTTGTTCCTGTGGGTTGATTTGGGAACAGATTGATGCTTAAAGTTTGTGAGTTTGTGTGTAGTTGAAGTATAGTGATAATATACATTGTTGCTTATATGTATAGATTGTCAGGTGTCAAGAAAATAATCCTTATTTTATTGTATATACTGTACAGTATTATAATTATAATCTTTGTTGTTTTTTAGGAAGCAATTATTTAGTGTTGTTTATATCACCAACTTATTATTATTATTATTATTAAAGATATTCCTAAGAGAATAATGTACACCATTATACAGTACTGTACAGATTTACCAAATACAGTATAGTACCTTGAGGAAATAGTAGTAAATAGTAAATGATATGTGGCAACTAATATTATAAGTCATTTTGAGAACAATGGCATTCACGCTGCCTGTCTGAGAGCGTTGATTAATTGTGCACATGAGTGAATGGAACCTCCGTGTAAGGCCATCTGATCCTGCAAACCTGAATATGGAATTTAAGTCTATATTCTCAACCCCAGACAATGCAGTTATCTCCTCAGAACTCTCTCTCTCTATCTCTCTCTCTCTCCCTCCCTCTCTCTCCAGCATTCAATCAGTGAACAAAATAACTCGATATTGATACAGTGATTATGAAAATTTTGAACTGTAATTCTATGTATTTATTAACTTAACTTGCCTATGAAAGTGATACAGTGGGGGAAAAGATCAAAGAGGAATGTAAAATGTGGTAGGTAAAGGCTGGAACAAAGTGGTGAGATGGTAGTATGAGTGTTGATAAGTTATGTAAGTTCTCTTCTCTTCTCTTCTCTCTCACACATGGACTTGCTGGTGGCTGGTAATACAAACTTGCATAAAGGAACAGAAAATCCAGTTTGTTATCATGTAGCCTCAGTTATGGAAGGGGAGACCATGGCAGAACGCGTTGGTTATGGCATTTATAATGAATGACTGCAACTGTAGGGGGAGTGTGTGTGTTTGTTTTTGATTCTAGACGCCCTGTACCTTAGTGGGGGAAAAGGGTTCGAGAGGGACTGAGAAACACACACAAAAATATGTTTAATATGCGAATTGTTCTGTGGCTTCTCCCAGATATTGTGTTTTGAGAAGCGATTGGTGTTTGCAGAGTTGTACACAGGTTGATATTTATTCTTTTCTATGGTGATCGGAGAAGAATTTTTTAATCTACGAGTTTTTAGACATAATTTGTGTAGTTTGTGTATTCGTCAACTTCTTCATTGCCTTTTCCTACAGTCACTCCGAGTAACATTTGTTGATTCTTCCGTGTAAGTTTCAGCTACAACGGAATACAAACGTGTGAAAAGAGGGAACGTTTATTTTGGCAAGTATTCATGACAAGGGGGAAAGAGCTAAGTCACACTCCAATCAAATGACTAGTGTGTGAACTAGTAACCATGGTGAATAGTGTGAGAACTAGTATTCATTAATAACTAATATGTGTGAACTAGTGTCCCTGGTGACAACTGTGTGAACTAATGTAACAAAATTAGTGAGAAAATTTGTGCAATAAGTTTATATACTGTATGTGTTATAGACAGTTTTCAGAGTTGCTTTGTGTGATGTAACAAAACTTATTAATTGTCTTTTTTGGGCTGTGAACTCGTGAACCTACGCTTGCACTGTACTTGTAGAGCATAATATAGGAAGAACCATATTGATTAATTGATGATATAACACCTTAACTGACATTGTATTATTAGAATTTGTTTTTTGAAGGATAATAGTCTTGGTATGTTTTAAAATGTTTAGAAGACAATACAAAAACATAAGTTTAGGAAAATGTTAAGATTTATTTCCATTTCATGTCAGTGTTTGTGTTTTTAAGGAAGTGGTTTGGGTTAGGTATTTTTTAAACTGATTCAAAATGATTAATTTAAATAGATTTAGGTATTTTACATCAGATCATAGTCAATATTTACCAAGGGTTTGATTAATGACTGTTGACTGTACTTGCAGACGCTACCTGCACCTCGGAACAGTTCACTTGTTCATCTGGATTGTGTATCTCAAAACGGTGGCAGTGTGATGGTGACAACGACTGTGGGGACCAAGATTTCTCAGATGAAGCGAACTGCCCAAACATGACGTGCTTAACCTCACAGGTCGGTTGTTTACGGTTGAGTTCTCTTAGTGTTTATGTGATTATTAAAAATAGATAAATTTCAACTTCTATTTCATCTGTGTAATGCATAAGTATTTTCTTTAGTAACTGCTGAATTTTAACCTAATACAGTAAATCACATTAAATATATTGTGCAGTCACCCATAAATGTCCTGTTGTCTCTCTTCCTGAACCACGATCCCCAAGATTCAGACTCGTGAATCCGAAGCATTTATGGACAGAATAATGCATCAGTCTCTATTGCTTCGGGTTCAAGAGTTTGAATCTTGGTGTTCGTGGTTCAGCAGGAGACAACAGAACTTTAGTTGGTGGCTGTGCATGTTTAAGTGTGTAGATTTGGAGTAAGTTATTAGAGGAAAGGTGTAGTGTATCTTAGTCTGTCTCAGTATACTTTTTTGTAATAAGATTTACTGTATTTAGATATTGTATTATCCAGAAACTAATAATTACATAGTTGAGACTGATAGAAATATAATTAATTTCCTCGCTTAATTTTGAGGAAGTTTTATTTGCCATTGGCCTCACCATTCAACTCTTGTTTAGAGCAACTCAAACCTTCATAGATTAAAGTTCCTTGCCAGTGATAGCTTAAAAGAGATATTTATCCATAAAGTATTCAACTTATCCCCAAGATAGCAGATTCTTTAGTGACCAGATAATTATTAATGATAAAATATTGGTCACACTGGTATTAGCTAAGCATTGATGGTCACCCACGCATCACAAAATTGAACCCTGGAATGTTACGTATGACTTCATGTATTAAGATCACTTGATGCCATTCATTAAGATCTTTCTTCTTCATAGGTAGATGTTAGAACTCTCTCTCCCTGTAAACCTTCGCCTAACGTGTAACCCAACAGATGGCTTGTGCAGACGAGTCATGCGTAGACCGCAGCCTGGTTTGTGATGGCAAAAGTGACTGCAGCGATGGATCTGATGAACATGTAAGAATTCATTGCAAGAAACTGAATGCCATGACTAACTCATTTCTGTGGGTCCTGTGTCAACATTTGTCTTTTCCCTTGTTTTGTTACTTAGATGCAGTGCAGTGATGGGCAATGCATAGAGAAATCTTGGAAGTGTGATGGGGAAGACGATTGTTTCGACGGGGCAGATGAACATGTAAGAAACACTCAGGTTTCATAAGTACTGGGAAGATGGAAGACCTTGGTTCCTTGAGTCAATGATTTATCTAAGTTGAAAATATCAGATAACTCTTAAGTACTGTCAGAGCCTTACAGCACAAGGCCTGGTTTAATGATGAATTATCTGCATTTACATTTAAATTGGTGCAGTGTTTAAGGTTTAATGCTTCAGCAAGAGTAAATGTCATCTGTAAGTGAAAACAAGAATAACGGAAGTCAATTTTTTATTCGTATTCTCAGTTGATGTTAAGTGGAAGATATCATTAAGCCACGTTGACAGTAGCCAAGGGGCACTGACATACTGCTTCTCCTGTCCCAAACTTCATTTTCCTCAGTGGGATGCCACAGGCAGATCTTCTCCCCTTTTTCACAGCTAAATCATTTTAAGTATTTTACCATTTGTGTAGCAGCATATAAGTTCTTCCCAACATTGAATCTCAAAATATCTTCACTATTAAGATATGACAATGAATATGACCACAAAATCATTTAATTTTGAGCCGGGATGCACCAAGTAACCAAAATAATTAAGTCGAAAGCTATCCAAGGATTATATCATCTGATCTGAGGGAACAAACAAATGGCTTAATACTCCTGTTTGTAGTACAGTACAGTCCAACACTCCATCCATATGAGTCTCTGTATAACTGAATATTAAAGACCCACGTATTGGGCAACGGCTGTAGACTTCAGGTTGTTGAGCTGGCCATCAAAAATAGTGAGGCATTTCTTAAACTAATTGTACTGTGTCATATGGAAAGACGGGAAGCTGCTTCAATGATTTTTTGGGGAAATATGAATAAAACTGCAAAATAAATACTGTATACATCTAGGAAACAGCCATATTGAAAGGCTATACAATATAGACACTTCTGAAACACAAAAATTACACCTACCAGGTTTTTGTTAAGGTATGTACAGTATATTAGTTAACACATGTGTCTGGTGATGCTCTTGTGCTGGACTGAGGGCCCCACTCAGTAGACCTTAATCTGTTTTAAAATACCTTGTTATAAAACGCCAGTTGGTTGATAGATATCCAGTTCGTGAGCGAGGGAGTCGGAACTGGCTTGAGATAATATACTCAAGACCCTCGTGGCCGACTCTGTAGATTGTCGTCTGAATGTTGATCTGGGTGACCTATAAGGAGGCTTGATTGGTGTAGAACATTATAATAAAAAAAAAATTATCTCCGCGATGAAAACATACAACACGAATAATGGGAGTGAATTCGAGTTTAAAGAGAGGCGTTAACTGGATAATGTTAAGTGGTTATGTTAGGTACTTGAGAACCACATTTAGAATAGGGATTACAGTGGATCGGGAGAAGCTTGTGTAGAGGAATAGTTGGAGGTGTCTCAAAGGTCTTGGGAGAAAGGAAGAACTTCATAATATGTAAATCAGGGAAGGAATTTTTATGAAGGTACACAAGTTTCCTTCTTTGATTTGGTTATTGAAGAGACAACACCCGAGGCACTGTACTTGGTGAAGGGTGAGATAGCTTCAACATCTTTACATTAATTGAAAGTTTATAAATCATATTACAGGGATACATCATTTAATTTATTTCCTTATTTATTTATCATCTTCCTCATACTTTAATTCTTGTAAGCCTTTCTACACACACGTCAATTTCACCGACATAATTATCAGTTCAGCGAATAAGATATTTTAACACCTTTTTTGACTATGGCCATTGATTCTTAAATGTATGTTGTCATGGAGATAGTTACTAGAATTATCTGAGGGGGTATTTACGTGTTTCTAGTGATTTAATTATGTCAGGCCAGTGTATCAGGTGAGGGTGTCAGGCCAGTGTGTCGAGTGAAAGTATCAAGCCAGTGTGTTGAGGGTGATGGTGTCAGGCCAGTAATTCTCTCCCTCTTTGCATTTTCTATATAGTGAGAGATTCTTCACACTTATTTTATTCCTAAACTTTTCTTTCAATTATCTCTGCTTCATATAGACCTCTTCACCTTTCACACATTCACCTGCAGTTGGCATTACAATCTGCACTACCGCTCTGCTCATTACGCTTCCCTCCACCTTTATGCCGAAACAACTGCATTCCTCTATCACTTCCACTCTTGCAGCCAATTAGTGTTTGGGGATTTTTTTTATTCTATTAAGTTTAACATTCCTAGAACTACAGTAACAGGAACCATTTTGTTCAAGTAAGATTATATTAGTCCTCCCTTCATTTGCTGTAATAGTTGTGTTGCATTTTCATTTCCACATCAGTTTTAGAATTAGTAATACTTTTTGTCTCTTGCAATACACACACATGTTAGAGTTGCACAGAGTCTAATGCAATGGACCCATAATACCTGACATTCTTTTATATCATTGTACCCATTTTCGTTTTTCCCAGCTGCTCTTTCACTACCAAAACAATGTTCGTCCTCACACAGGCTACAGCTACCACAGTTAAGAGGCCTTACAGCACAGCTCTCCTATGCTTACTTTGTATAACCCAATGTAAAATATTTATCAGCTGTTGAACTCTGTATCAGTTTCATTTCAAGTCGAAGTTCATTTCCTCCATGATCTTTCTTTAATGTTTCTCTTAGTTGCTGGGTGCTATGGTGAAGTTAAAGTAAAGCTTCCTGCATATAATTAACCCTCACAGGTTCTCATTGCACCCCTGAAGTCCCAACACTGTACACAAGAGCACCATCCACCTCTCTTTCCTTGATAACTCTCTCAATGTATATTTCGTCTAAGTATACCTCGTAGCTTTTAGTGCGCAGACACCACAAATTTTCAAAAAATCTTTAATCTCTTAAGTACAGTGCAGGTAATGTTCTCTCGAGGCTTCAATCCTAGAGGGAACATGCACTTAAATTTCCAGCTGCACATATCATCATCAGCAATGGTGACGTCGCATCAGTCTGGTAAACTGGGACAGAGAAGGACATGTGGCCGGGGGGCAACTGTGGTTTCAGCAAGTTTTCTTTAAGATTAATAACATTTACACTTTTTCTGATAAAACCGTTCAGCTGTTTTGTTTGTACTGGTGGCACACATCCACACATTGTCTTGATACAGTATTGGTTCACATAACAACATTCATTCTGCACTATGATGTAAAGAATTAAAGGGAACATTAAGTGCAGAGTCGTCTCAACAATATTATGTGAATTTGTAGCAGTCATCAGGTTGTTTAATTTGGATATTAGTAATTCCCTTTGTTTCTAAATAGACAAAAGAGATGTTCTTTGATTAGGGTTTAGAGGGTAGGTGTCTCAGGCGGTGTTTGGATAGTGTGACGTTAGGTTATTGACAGTCATAAAGTAATGGGATCAGTTACGATATAGTGAAGTTATGAGTATGAATGATGGTATAGATATTAGTGAAGTTTTGAGTTAAGCGGCTTATTAAAAGTAAGCGAAGCCATGAGTATTTTAAGTTAATGGGAGTTAGATGAAACTATTGATAACCACAGAGACATAGGCTATTGTGATGTCATGAGGAAAAGTTTCATAATTTATGTGTTCTTGAGAATTGACATGTCTTAGCCAAGCCACTGAAAGAGGTGAAATTGTGTGGAGAATTGACTACTTAGGTTATGTAAGTGATGGTGGAGGTAGAAAGAGGTAAGTTATCATACGTACTTTATTTGTTTTTCTCATGCTTTTATTTTCCCCTTAAGGCCTGAAAAGGATGTAAGAATATAAGAAAATCTATTATACAAAACGGGGAAAATATTCTTAGGTACGCTGTGTTGTTTTAATAAATAACTTCACCTGTCTAGGTATTAGCTAATTAACTAGACTCATCAGTAAAACTTATTGTTGTTTTTGTTAATAAGGAATAGTGGAATATAGTCTCTATAATATGACACCTAGCAGTATCATCATTATGTCTATATGGGTGAGAATGATATGAGTAACTGAGGGGTAAGGCTAAACCACTATGACACTGTATGCTGCCCACAGTGTTGTATAGTAATGAAGCTGTTATAGTGGTCAAGTAAATGGAAAATTATAGCAATAGAAAGCAATGGACGATTTCATTTTGATGGTAGTTTGAATGTTGAGGGACTTAAAGTGGTGTGTGATTGTAGGTTATCAAGGGGTCTGTATTGAGCAAGACTGACGCTGGGGGGAATAGAAGTTTTGAAGTAAAGTATTGAAGAGGAGAGGAGTTTAAACCCTTCAGTATGGGGATGCCACTTTTTATTTTTTATTTGGCTAACACCAGACACTTTATTCAGACCAGAGGAACCCCATACACAAGGGGTTAAGAGAGATTATACCATGAAGGTGTAATAAACAGTTCCAGTAAAAGGTCCTTAGAAATATACATGAACGGGAGTACCGGGTATATTGGGGTGGAGGTGAAGAGCATATAATTGTAGTGGTTGACTGACACAAAAGGTTTAACAGTAGACAGAGAGTTATGTAAGCAAGAGGTAGATAATCTAGGTTAGTGGTGATAATTAGGAATTATTAGCAAGGTTTCACGGCCTAGGAACGCGACATGGCAGGGATAACAAACTTTGTCCAGTGGGAAAAAAATTTTTGTCTGAAAGTTGAGAGTGAATAGGGACTGAAGTTTCATTGATGAAGTTTAGTTTGTAAAGTGAGTTATATGTGGAGCATTCAGGCAGTGATAGGGAGTTGTTTGACACTTTTGTGAAGTGGGATTTGGGGATGACTCATACACCACATCCCACTTGATATAGTTAAGCAAATAATATAAATGATGGATTGAGACGTGAATTGAAAGTAGACATTCATTATTCAAATAAGATGCGACTCATCAACATTTAATAACACAAGGCTGTAAATTACGTCAGTGATCTGTTGTACTATAAAAAAATAATTTGTTTCTGGGTCTGTGGTTGTAAGATACAGTGGCAAAAATTATTTGTAAAGGTAAGACATTTATTGATGTAATGTGCTTGGTCTGTTATGCATATTGAGACATTGTCTGTTTCTTCTTGAGTTGAAGTGAGATTTAAAAGAAGTGCTCCATGTTTGTTGTGATTGCTGTGCAGTTATAATAAGCATGTGCTGCAGTGTGCATTGGTGGATGTTGTTTGAGTTCATGACCTCAAAAGAAAATGTCTGATTAGGATAGTTTAATTGTTGTCTATTAAACTTCAGCAGACAGGATCTAAGGTGAAATCATTTATATAAGATAAAGGTGTGTTAAAATCTCCTTCGACAATGCCCTGTTATTCCTACGTCTCTTATGAGTGAACTGATCGAGTCTTCCTTCATAGTTATTGATTCCTTGCTTCTCAACCACATGTCTACATCACCCACTACCTCTCCCATCCCTCCCCTGACATTTCCACACCTCATAGTTCTTTATTCTCGGTATACTCTCCAGCTAACTTAATCCTGACACCTTTGTTTTAACTTTTAACCACCTGATGTCATCTTGTGTAATGTGTTCAAGCCTTTCACCTTCAGACAAGAGTTTTATTATGATGGCTGACCTTCCCCCACCAGTGGTCCGCACCCCTATGTGTAACCCAACTAGTGCGTGGATATTATCAGTCAATAAAAATGACAAATGACGATTGAAATGGAGGAGAAAAAAGATGAGGAGTAATTTTAGGGTAAACTGAAGAGAGACGAGGGATTTGATGGGGTAAGAACAGGACTGAAAATGGGATGATAGCCAAATGAGGAGGACACAATACATAATGGAGAAAGAGTCATATTTTTTCTAAAGGACGTGACAACAAGTCGGAAATCAACCAATACCCCGATTCCCATCAATTCCCCGACTACATTAAAGCGAACTGATGATCACAGAGGTAAACATAAACCAAATCGTAAAATTGCCACAAAAGCGATGGAAGTGACTAACATCATGGAGGTAGACTTGCACGAGGCTCCCACTACTACCACCATTAGATAAACGTACTTTACACCATAAGCTACTACCTCTCTATTTATTTCTCTATAATTTTTACTCTCAATGTTACTAATTCTGCTTATCTGATTTCTATCAAACAAATTTTATAGCAAAATATTTCACTATAGTTTATTTAATTGCTTTTATTCTGTAGAAGGTAGAACTAAGTCATGGGTATGGGTTAAATCATTCAGATGTTCTAATATTTCACAGTAGTAATTTAATGCATTGATATATTTAGATCAAGTCTGGGATAATGTGGATGATACTGTAGTGGGCTTTGTAGAGGGTTAATAATGATAATAATTACTTTGTAGCTTAATTGTTCTCTGAAGTTTAATTGTTCTTTGTGGTATTATTTTGTTCTTTGTGGTATTATTTTTCACTGCATGGCTTAACATATTAACTGGATCATTTATTACATGTTTGTTTTGCTTTGACTTTGTTGTGATATAATTTGTATTTATTTGTGGAACATTGGATGTTTTTTATTAAATTCTTATCAACTTTACCAACAACAAAAATAATATGTTTCAGATTTTCAGGACGATTTAAAGATGTTGATACTAATTTCTAGTTATTGTGGTTCATTTTTTTTTGTACCATAAAAATAATTAATTTTGAGACTTGTCACTTTACCGTAACATATATATTGTCAATCTCTCCAAGTAATTATTGATAAATATTTACTCTTTTTTTATTTTTATTGTAATTTATAAGTGAGAATTTAACCAAAGTTTAAGATGAAAGACAAAAGTTCTTATTAATGTTAAAATAATCTTGATAAAAGGAGAGGAATCAGATCATATTAATGGATTCAGAATCATTTATACTGTAACAAAAGCTTTTAATCTTGTTTTAAGTTCTTATAGCTCCTCGAGGCCCTTAGCTATAGACTTATTATTGACTTAGCCCACAAGACTCTTTCCCCACATTGGATCACATTATTGGCTGTTACTGTACTAGAAATATTAGTCATTGAACGGGAATATTTTTTTGTGTTTAGTATTATTTATTTATTAGTAGAAATAGTTTATAATTATCTACAGTCACTCAAAAAACTATCTATACAAAATTGTGTTGAAAAAATGTAATGCAATAGACGGAGGATTTTGACAACCCTACCGAGACAACAGGAGTCACAGTGTTCATTCTGGGACTCATCGATCACCCCAAGGACAGATAGTTTTTTGGGCGACTGTATGGTATTATATTTGTGTTTTCTTCCTGGGAGATATAATTTAGCTACTTTTGATATGTAGTGAACTAATGCCAGACAATTTTATTCAGCAGTGAGAGGACCCTGTACACAAAGGGTTAAAATTTACAACCCAAAATAGAGTGCTTGAAACATTGGCCCAGTTACCCAATAACAGTGATTAAAACTTAGGTAATAAATTCTCCACAACAGTGCTTCACACATGGACCATAAATATCTAATTCCAGTTTTTGTAAATATGCACGACAATGGGACTCATATCATTTTGGATTTTCTGTGTTGGTTTGGCGGAAAAAAAAGAAAAGATTGAAGAATTAAGTACTGGCAGAGATTGAGGAACTGGTAAATAAATTGTACAGTAGTTCCCTTGGTTTATGAGAGAAAAATAGAAATGGGGTAGTTGAATAGGTAGAAAGGAGAGTTGGTGGTAACTTGTGTGCCTCTCACTACCATGTTCTGGGTTCAGTCCCCGCCCACTGTATGAGAGTAATGTTATCCAGTGTGACATTACCAAACACTTCAAGATCTCTCTCCTGTACTGTATTAACTCTGGATAATAAAAGTCGTAATAAAGAACAGACCAACCACCAGAATGGCTAATAAGTTGATAAATCGTAGAAATGTTAAAATTAAGAAGGATATAGAGTACAGTTCATAAGTTTTGTAAGTTATTATAAGATAGCAATTTCAGTAATTTTGTTTTAGATAAATATTGTAACGTCTGTCTCGGCGTTTATACCGTATATGTATTTTGTTTTTGTTTTGAATCAAGTTGAAGCCTATTTTTTAATTGGCAGATAGAGACGATTCCCCTCACAAGCCTTATAGAGAGTTAACTCTATTCATGACCTTTCCAGAACTGTCCTAATGCCACGTGCAGCGACGATGAATACGTGTGTGCATTAAGGTTCCCGTGTATCCGCCGAGAGTGGCTGTGTGACGGAGACATGGATTGCCCTGCCGGAGACGACGAGAGTGCGGAGAACTGTATCCTGCCGTGTCCTGGAGATTCGTTCATGTGTGGCGACGAGACGTGCATCCACAAGAAGCTACTGTGTAATGGCTTCCCAGAGTGTGCCGATGAGTCTGATGAAGCTAATTGTGGTGGGTCCTTCTCTTTATTGTTTTATTATGTATTTATTTGTTCTTTGTTTTTATATAGTTATTATTTTTTTTGGTTATATGTTTATTTGTATATAGAGTTTTTAATAAACCTATCCATCATCATCATCACCACCTATGACCTTTATCTCTAGTTACTCATCTAGTGTTTTAATTTATCTTCCTATCTAGAGGTTTTATCCATCTTTTGGGTGTTTTCTTATCTCTCTCTCTCTCTCTCTCTCTGCTCCATTTTGTTATATACTCTACTCCTATTGGTCAGGATTGAAAGCACTTTACTGTCTCATTTCCTCACATTCACTGTTACTTGTCTCCATAGTCTTCCCCAGAAGCTTAGTTTTGTCTCTCTCCATTATGTTCATTGGGTTTTTGTTCCCTCTTATTCATCTTCTGTATTCTCTCCGTGATATGTATTTATTAGGTCATTCTTATATACTTCATACACTCGTCTTCAAGTCTTAACTCCTGTTTTTTTGGGGTCACGGTCTATTTATAGTATAGCTTCTTACCCCCTCTGTGGTTAATGCCTTATAAATTGGAGTACACTGTACTGTATTGTTTTCCCACCTCTTCCCACCTCCTCTTGTGCTTTACAATTTCTATTCTTGCAGTGTTTTCAATGTGTGGTTCAGTCCTATAAATTAAGTGGAGTTCAATAAGCTTATTAAGTTCTCAGTAAACCTAACTTGCAATCTTTTACTATTTCACAGCACCAACTTGTATTGAAGATGCTCAGTTTAATTGTGGCACCCATTGCATCCCCATGGAGTTGGTGTGTAATGGAAATGACGACTGTGGAAATAACGCTGACGAGCCCACCGATGGCACGTGCGGCAGGAACGAGTGTGAGGTCCATAATGGCGGCTGTACACAAACATGCGTTGATACTCGCGCTGGTCACTACTGCAAGTGTAAAAAAGGCTTCATGCTTGTGAATGGAACACAGTGTCAGGGTGAGTTGAGTTGGTTCATTGTGTGTGATTTTATTCTATGCTTAAGATCTCAATCAAAGCACCGCCTTCATATCTGAGGGTTGACGATCACAGTCCTTCATTTTAAAATTCCTCGGGCTGATTTTTACCAATCCTCTAAGGTTTTGTACCTCTCTGGGGACCCTCGACAAAAGTTTTAAGAGTGATAGTGTACATTATCGTGCCTCTATTTGTGGTCTTTAAATGGTTTTATATTAAAGAAAGGTAATACTGCAGTAAAATACACCTTTTACAGTCATAAGAGAGAGAGTGAATAAGAACGAATCCAGTGTGACTCTATCAAGCATCATAGGTGTTCTTGTTCTGCACTAACACTGGACAATAAAGTTCATAACAAGAAACAAAGAACAGATCAACTGCCTAAAAGTCTAGTAAACTGATGATTGGTGAAATGATAGATAAAGTTTGTGTGTTTGCTTGTGGACATAGATACCTTATAGTGTAATACAAAAAAATATGAGTTAAAATAATAATCCAGAGAAAAACCCAAAATACTTTAATGTAATAAAAAAAAACCCAAAATACTTTAATATAATCCAGAGAAAAACACAAAATACCTTAATATTTCTTCCATTCCAGACATTGATGAGTGTATGGAACCAGGCATCTGCTCTCAAGTGTGTGTCAACCTCAAGGGGAGTTACAAGTGTGAGTGTGTTGGGGGCTACGCTCGTGACCCACACAACCATCACCGGTGTAAAGCGATGGAAGGTCACGCCTCGCTCTTGTTTGCTCGCTATACAGACATACGGAAAATTTCGCT
This sequence comes from Homarus americanus, assembly GCF_018991925.1. Lineage (NCBI taxonomy): Eukaryota > Metazoa > Arthropoda > Malacostraca > Decapoda > Nephropidae > Homarus > Homarus americanus. The sequence goes on along the minus strand of NW_024746346.1, from coordinate 57,549 downwards.
GGATCACAAAGAGGTCTGTTTATTAGTGCTGTGTGTGTTATCTGTGACAGAGCTTAGTGTAGATGTGACTCATAACATAGATGTGACTCTCAATTGTCATATTAAAAATTAGGAGTGGTTATGTATCTACAGCTTGATATAGAACATTACTTTCAAAATTCAAAGTGTCACAAATCTATGAACTGTGTCTGGTATCTACCTTCACACAGAAATACACTAATGTATCTGTAATGTATAGATTGTTCACTTATTCCTGTATGTTTTTTTACTTGGCCAGATTACAGCAATTGTGAATGAGACTCAGGGAGCCACAGCTCTCGACTTCGTGTTTAAGACTGGGATGATTTTCTGGACAGATGTGGTGGCAAAATGTATTTACAAGTAAGTCTGTATCTCATCAGAGTTTCTTTTACCTTATTATTTTGTGTATTATTTATGTTACAAAGGATTAATATATTCCTATGGGGCTGTTAATTTGTGTATTAATGAATAATATGTCATCATGCATGTCAATAGTCTGTATTACTAAATGATCATCTTTTCTATGCATTTATCCAGAGCTCCTATTGATGAAGGCAGCAAAATGGTGAAGGTGATTACCAATGATGTAACAACTGTAGATGGCCTGGCTGTTGACTGGCTCTATAACCACATTTACTGGACCAACACAGACACAGACACTATTGAGGTGAGTGTCTTCTTGTTATTGTGTGATGTTTATCTTGATTTCTGTTGATAGTGTGAGGATGTCCAGCAAGCAGTGTGTTGTATGAAGTGATGAAGGTAAACCAGATACTGTAGATATTTGGGGCCTTGTTGTGATGTGAGAGTACTGTAACAGAACACATCTGTTGCTACAGTAAGAATGAGTGAATGGTAGTGAATGGAAGTAGTGTGTTTAGTCCTGATTCTGACACCTCAGGCAGAGTGAAACTATGGGTTCACATTTTTCAAGCCATTTGCCTCTGTCTACCCAGCAGTAATGGTGAAGCCAGGTGTTAATCAATTAATGTATCAGGTTTTAAGGTAATAGTTGGCCAGTGTGTTTGGCAAGCTGACTGGTCTTGTTGAGTTGTTCCTTGATACTGGATCATGCAACTTATTAACTCAGAGTGTTGTTGTTGGCTTGGTAACAGCTTCCACACCATGAACATAATCACACCTTGGTGGCCCTAGTGCCAAGCATCTTCAACCATGACAAGCTACCATCATTATTTATATTGTACACTGATTTGGTAACATTCACTTCAACAACAGTTAATAACTCCTGTAATGTTTTTCCCAGGTGGCAGATTTCAACGGAGACATGAGAAAGACCCTCTTCCATCACAGTTTAGATGAGCCTCGTGCCATAGCGCTCTACCCTTCTGAGGGCTGGATGTTCTGGACAGACTGGGGACAGTTCCCCAAGATCGAGAGGGCTGGCATGGACGGTAAATTGAGGCAGGTACGTAAGTCAGGTGCAGTGCTGATCCTGTGCCTCCTTATATACAAAACACTCGATATACACTCGACTGCATGTATCCACACTACCCTTAATAGGTCAACAGGTTTAAGGGACTCACTCTCACTGCTTTAACTCCACAGGTCATCGTCTCCAAAGAGATTAAGTGGCCCAACGCTCTGAGCCTCGACCTGGTCCTTCGCAAGGTGTACTGGTCAGACTCTAAATCCAACACCATCTACTCTTGTGATTTTGACGGGTCTAACCGCAGGGTAAGAAACCTTTATTGTTTTGTATTTGTAGCTTCCTTGGGCATTGTTGATTAATGTTTACCCTGACTTTTAAAAGATTCCTCCACAACCTTATGTCAGTCAACCTGTAGAGCCATATCCTTCCTCTCTAAACTGTGGAACCCTTCATACATAAACAAGGGATCAGTAGCCCCATGTCACAAGTTAATAATACCCAAGACAAGACCTTCATACTTGTTTAACTGATCTTGTATGAATATTCCTCTCCATGTTACTTGTCCTTAAAGATGACGATAACGAGAAGATAAAGTATTGAATATTTCCCGATAATAATAATCAGTTCACACTATCCTGCTATAAGGAATATTATGTCTGGAAGATCCTCCTCCACACATCGTGGGATATTTTATTTATTGACTCTAATTTTCTGTGTTTATTAATGTAATGTTTTTCTCTGCTGGCAGGTCATACTTCACTCAACAGAATACTTGCCCCATCCATTCTCCATCACAGTGTTTGAGGACACAATGTACTGGACTGACTGGAGCAAGGAGAGCATTTTCCGGGCCAACAAATTCACCGGAGAACACGTTGAAGTTGTTACCGATTCTCATGCAGTAAGTTGATCTGTTGCCTGGCATTAATATTCCCCTGATGAATTATTGAAACCTCTATATAATGGACTAACTTCTTACATAGTCCATTAAAAAGAGGTCTCACTGTATGTAGATTTGCAATATTTACAAGAGATACTTCACTGCATTTTTCCTATGCATGAAAGTATTACAATTCTTAAGTTTTTTAATGTACGTTTTTTCGTGGTGAGAGCAACTGGAAACAGACAAAGATAAGAGTGTGTGTAGAATAGTGTGCGTGTGTGTGTCACCCTAATTACATTGTAGGAAAAGGGTGGCTGGTTCTCTCTCACACACACACATTGTCCTGTACTATATTTGCATCTCCCATCTTACAGAACCCGATGACTGTCCACGTTTACCACAGCTATAGGCAACCCAATGGCACCAACCACTGTACTCCTCTCAACGGTCTCTGCACCCACCTATGCCTGCCAGCACCACAGACAGGCCCTTCTGATGCAAAAATCACCTGCGCCTGTCCAGATGGTCTCCTGCTGATGCCTGACAGTTTGACGTGCGAGAGTGAGGGTGAGTGTTACCGAGATGTTATTAGGTTCTTGGGATAAGTCTTCTGTCGTATCTTATGTATTTTAGGTAATGTGCTTCGAGTCATCTTAAGTATAGACTCTGTGTGTTATGTTGAGAAGCATTGTTGTCGTTTATTTAATTACCCCGAATATATAATTTTAAGTTTATGAAATTACTGTAGTTTAGATTTCAGTTGATGCTTACTGTTAATTTGTTGTATGCAGTTTTTCTTGATTTGCTGTTTCAGTTTTGTTCACATTAAATATTGTTTACTAATTTTTGAGCCTAGTTTGAGTTTTTGTAAATTTTAATAAGAATGACATCATCTCGGTGGATTTGGAAGTGGAAGAAATGATATGATGTGTCTCTTGGTGCCCGACGACTGATGACTGTCAACCTTTCCCTAGTTCTAACATAATCTCCTTTTAATACAACCATTAATGCAGTAGTTTAGGCACTCTCACACTCTGTCATTACAACGAGCGGTACTTTTGTTTTGCTGATGACTGCAATGTACACGACACATTAGACTTATTTTTTAATACATGTTCTTATATGACAGACATGTGTTTGGGTTATTATACCTTTCATATACAGTATATGTATTGGACCTCACTGTATATGTGCCAGCTTAAACAAAATATCTGATGAGCCAGTGTGTAGTGATGCGTTGACAAATTGCTGTTAAGAAAGGCTGGGAAGCAGTGGGATTTGAATGCCATTTATTCTATTTTGTCTTATTTTTACTCCTCTTCATGTTGATGTGGAATTGATGACTGAGCAGAGAACCTTAAAGAAAATAGTAGATGAGAATAGTGCAGGAACAGTATAGTAAGGGAAGGGAAGGGAAGGGAAGGGCTAAAACAAGGTAGAGTAACACACACACACACACGTGGACTCTTTTCTTAAATTTTCATAAGCAGTTTCCAAAATGAATCCTTAACTTCCACGCTGATTCAATGTCAGTTTACTGCACCGTGCCGAATCCTCGAGAACACCATTGATTAATTCATCACTTCCTGGTCCATTGATTATGATGATTATGTTGATCCTTTTGTAATGTAGTATATGTTTTTCCCCTCCTACCAAGATGGCACCCAACCCTATTCAAGGGACTTCACCCAGGAACCTTCCCTGATTACCCATAGTGTTGCAGGTATTGTTTCTCAGCTGTCATCTTGTATTCAACCTTGTAGTTTTTGCCAGAGAGCCATTGTGTTTGCTGCAGCATGCCCCACTTTGCTTTGAATTCTTATGATTTTAATAGTATCAGTCCAGCTGTTCTTGAATCATTAGGAATCTTGAAGTTTTGCTTCTCTTTTTAACTTAATAGTTGATATGTTGAGCAGGTTGCAGAAGAGACCGACTGGAGAATGCTATAGTATTAGTGGTTCTCCTGTGGCTAGTAGTGTAGTGGACATAGTCATCTGGTTATGAGTGATGTAGATACTGACTGTAGGGTAAATATTTCCTCAGGGTGTAGCTGAGTACTTTGTTCCTTATCAAGGTTTGGGACTTTGTACTTTAGTGGAGATTAGAGAGATTTTACATCTTATTTAGTTATTATTTAAACGCGTTATGATTTTGAGGTTGACTTTGCTAATTTGTTTGTCATTGGTAAGGTAAGTAAACTGATTGTGTTTTTTGTCCATGAAGCTTCACCATTTAGAAATAAAAGCTTTACATGTAGAAGGATAAATAATATTTGTAGTACAGGTGAAGGTTCTTGTAGCAATAGTTTAATTGATTTGAATTAGCTTTGATTTACTTTTTAAAAACTAAACAAAAATGGATTGTTTGTACTGTACAAAATGTTTTTATATGGACACACGCTCCAAAACATATCTTTATGACTTTGTGTGAGACAATATGGCACAACAAATGAAAGATTTTAACACTACCGAGACACCAGAAATCGTGGTGTTTATTTTTAAATTCATCGGACCTCTCCATAAAGCTGCTTTTTGGCGTTGAGTGAAGTATCATATTAAATTTCTTGCATTTTAGGCAGGTCGTTGGTTACTTAGTCAGAGAAGAAAATGGGGTTACATTTTAATGCAATTGTTTGTTATCAGAGTTAATGACAGATATAAACCCCTGGAGGCCGGTGCACTGCAATGATCGTGCAGTTTCTTACATCTCTCGTCTTCCTCCAAATCGTATGTTGTTTATTAATTATTATCATAAGACAAACAACGTCACCGGGAATGATGGGATGTGTTACTTCTTGCTATAATGTACGTCCCTAAATATTTGTTCTGGTTTTAAATGGTATAGATATTTGTCTTAGAGCGACAGAACCGTACTGTATTGCGTAGATTATAAAGAATGTTTTGGTGGGAATAATATTAGGTACATAAAATTTTAATAACATAGCCTAGGGATGAATAACACACAGACTTGAAATGATATATTAGAGGAAGTGTAAACAATGTCATCCCTTGCTGCTGTTGTTATAGGAACGACTCGTCACTACAACACGGCATTTTCATCTATCACATTATTTCATCGACCAATTAGAGCCTCGAGTGGTCTCTGAACAACACTACAGCATGAAATATTCCCTTTATACATTATTTGACGTTTATGGTATTATTAGTATCACCTGATGGAGGCCACAAAGGGAGACTACAGTATTCATGCCACACAGGGTGCGTTCCCAGGAGGGTTAGGTAACTGTTCACAACGCACCCAACAATACCCTGGTGGAGGTGGGAGCGTCACACTGTAACCTAGTGCATCTCTTATCAGTTGCCAATAAGTATTATTTATATATTTACTTCGTTAAAAGAATACATTTATTCTTAATTTGGATAACGTGATATAAAAAATTGATCGATTCTTTATGACCTTGGCAGTTGAAAAACAAACAAATAAAACAAAATCAACACATTAATACACCTGTCGAGTCATTATAATAATAACTATGTGAGCTAAATAAATATCTATATTATGGTGATTAAGTGACAATACCCTTGTATTCTAAAATATTCATAGTTCTATTGATTAAACCTCAAAGAACATGTATACTCGTCAGAATAAATTCGACTATACAGAATTAAAGTATTAAACTCATTGTATAGTTAAGCTGTAAAGAATATTCTAGGTCTTGCTTCTTGGTTCTCTACTGGTGATGATATCTGACCTTGATGCCATGATGACATAACACCTCCTAGAGAGAGAGAGAGAGAGAGAGAGAGAATATTTGAATCACCTGAAGAATTTCCACCCTAGCACTAACCTCATCCTGCTCCCCTTCATAAATAGTGTTAAGGTGATTAATCTTTAAATAAGCTGAGGTAGAGATTATCTGAAAGATTATGAGAGACAAGGAGGAACTTTAGTAAGTTTTATGAGAGAGAAGGAGGAACTTTAGTTAGGTTTATGAGAGACAAGGAGGAACTTTAGTAAGGTAGTGGGTGTGTATACGTGCGAATTTCATGAATAAATACCAAGTGAACTATCTCGTTGATTTCCCCCGAGTCAATGGCGGCTTGTGATGGGGAGAGAGAAAGTGAGGTAGTGATTATAAGTAGATTTGCAGCGTATATCTTTAGTTTGGTCTCGGAGCAGTTTTGACGCCATTTTGACATCGTGTTTTTTCCTAAAATTACGAACCTTTTGAAAATCTCGGCCGAGGATGTTTTCTGAACTGTTTTCCTGTGATTGGCCAGTTATCAGGAGTTAGCTGTTTAATTATGTGATGTATTCAGTCATTGGCCAATCAGGAAGCTAGTATTATTAGTCCTTCCCATTGTGTGATGTATATATGTGATGTAATGAATCAACAGCCAATCAGGAAGCCAATATTATTCTCTCATCTCATTGTGTGAAATACATATGACGTAACAAATTATTGACCATTCAGGAAGCCAGTAAGGAATCATTGACCAATCAGGAAGTCAGTGTTGTTCTCTCCTTCCATTGTGTGATGCATACATATGACGTAACAAACCGGTAACCAATCAGGAGGCTCATATGTACTGGGCGCGTCCCCATGTAGGCCGGTTTGTACCACCAAGGAGGGACGCGCCTCTCTCATTCCTCTAAGCGTCATCCTAAGGTAAGGTCATTTATGCGTGCTGTGACGTATACAACATTTAGGTCCAATTTCTAACGTAACGATACGGAAACGGTAACGACTTTGAGGATATTTGACCTAATTACCTCTACTTGACCTAAATAACTCTTACTTGATCAAATTAACTCTACCTGGACTAATTAAAATTACCTGTTTTATGTATTTAATGACATAAGTAATGTGAAACGATTAGGTAAATTTTGTATATGTTATTGAAATGTATGAAATTTATTACTACAGTATATTTGTATAAATGTATTTTGGTGTTTTATATAAAATTAATTAATGTTTTCGGTGTTTTTTCGATAGTCTAGTGAAATATAGTTCTCAAAATATTTGGAAAATTTATCATATATGGTGATTTTTCTTCAAATTTTATTGAAATATATAGAATGTATTTATATATTGTGCGTCTGTTTAAGTGAGATATGAAAATCGTGAAGTTAAAATTCATTGGAATATAACAAGTTAATATTATTACAGTAAGTTAGTGATTCAATTAAACTTAAGATGGTTCAAGTTATGGTGATAGTTTAGCGGTTCAAATTTTGATAGACTATGAACCTTTGTACATTTTGAGGGTTCATTTCAAAGGTTCAAATCTGGTATTGTAGTGTTTGATAGAATCTGAATCTTTTTGTGTTAAAAGGTTCAGTTCAAAGGTTCAGAGTTGATCTTGTAATGTTTTTGGAACCGAACTTTTATGTTTGGGGGGGGGGGTTCATTTTGGTTCAGATTTGACATGACACTGATTTTTATTTTATTTTAATTTTTTTATGGAGTTCATAGATGCATTGTAAATAGAATAGTGAGTGTTGCATTGTACTCATAGGATTGACTTCGTACTCAAGGGGCTAATTCATCATAAGGGGCGAAATCATCACACTCAAGGGGTTAAAATCATCATACTCAAGGGGTTTAGGTATCATACTCAAGAAATTTATACCCAGCCAGCATTATTTAGCATAGAAACAGGAGATAAAGCAACCAGTGTCCCCCCTCTACCCACCCTCATCTCCTCCCCCTCATCCCCTCCCCCTCATCCCCTCCACCTATTATGCTCTCCTTGCTGTTGTGTTATCAGCCCACGAAGCATAATAATTAAATCCAGTAACACAAACACCGATTGATTTACATATTGGCCAGGTCCTTGTGGTGTGTTAGAGTGTGTTGGGTGTGTTTGTTTTGGGTGTTAGGGGTGTGTGTGTGTTGTGTAGGGTGTGTGTGGTGGTGTATGTATGTATATATGTATGTATATATGTACCGGTTTGTGTGTGTGGGGGGGGGGTCTGAATCTTAACTCAACAGACGGCCTTGGCACTGGATGGAATTCTTAAACAGCACCTCGTACGATTAAACCCAAAGTATTTCATAATGGCAGACAAACTGACGAGATACTTGACTCCCCCGTGAATACTGACACATAATGGTGGAAATTTTGTCTTAAGGCTTGACAGTCTCGTGAATACTGATACAAGTTAAGGGAAAAATTGACTCGCGTAATTTTGACGATCTTTTTTGCCATATGTGGGATTTTTGGTGTGTGTGTGTGTGTGTGTGTGTAGAGGAGGAAGGGGAGGATGACCGGCAAATGTAACAGCCACTAGCTAAGTGGCAAGTGCTGGAACGCTGGAAAGTTTTAAAAGGAGGCTGGATAGATTCATGGATGATAGAGTGTGGTAGTAACTCTCGACAAGAGCTGCCATGCACAGGCCAACCAGCCTATTTCAGACTCCTTATTTTCGTATGTTCTTAAAACATCTCATTGTAAGGGAGAAGTTGTCAGGCCAGAGGAAGAGCCACGTGACCCCACTACCAGCTGATCTGTGCCATCTCGTGTGCTGAATAGAGTAGAGAGGAGACAGGTTGGGAGAAGGTTAGAGAAAAAAGAGAAAGGGAAATGGAAGAGGAGGAGTTCCCAGGGCAAACGTCTCCCATCCCTCCCATATTAACTTCAGGAACTATCACACTTATAGACTTCCACTACCGTGTCTTGTAAGTATGAGTACAAGTAGTGTCCTTCAAGATGGCTGACGTGCTGTATTTACACAGGTGACGTCATAATTACCTTTTGTTTACCTATCTCGTCTCAGGTAGGAATTTGGCTCATTAATTAAAGGAACACCTGAAGAATTTCTACCCTGGTTTAGGTCTCATCCCCCCCACCACCTCCCCCCCCCCTCTCTCCTTTATTAATAGGAAAATAGATTAAATAATAGGTTGATTGGCAGGTAAATATCAGGTGATGATTGTGGTAGATAGGACACAGGTAATGAGAGTGATTGTGGTAGAGAAGTAGGAAGTTTATGGTGACGATTGTGGTAGGTAGTGCAGGCGATGGTGGTAGGCAGGTAGATGGATAGGTAGGTAGTGCAGGCGATGGTGGTAGGTAGATTGTGGTAGTAGGCAGGTAGTGGTAACACAACACGAGGAAAGACTACTAACTAGGAGGACGAGGCCATCTACCTCTCACTGCCCTCATACTAATGTTTCTTTTACACACACGCACACACACACACACACACACACACACACACACACACACGCACACACACACACACTTGTTTGTCATGTCCAACTTCCTCCTCTTCCCCTCCCTCCCTCCTCCCTCCCTCCCTCCCTCCCTCCTCCCCTTTCCTTCCCTCCCCTCCCTCCCCAGGATGAATAAGAGTCAGGTGGGTGAGGGAGGGAGTGAGCAGGTGAGGAGGGAGGGAGAGTTCTAGAAGAGAGAGGGATGCAGGTGGGTGGGTGGGTGGGTGGTGGTTATTGGGACGGTACATTGAAGGTGGGTCTGTTTATGTTAGGTCAGGTGGTGGTGACGCAACACCTGCCTCACCTCCGGGACTGTCAGCTGATCCTCCTCCTCCTCCTCCTCCTCCTCCTCCTCCTCCTCCTCCTCCTCCTCCTCCTCCTCCTCCTCCTCCTCCTCCTCCTCCTCCTCCTCCTCCTCCTCCTCCTCCTCCTCTCTCCTCCCTTCCTTTCCCTTTCTTCCTTCCTTCCTTCCTACTGAATTATCCTCCTTTTCCATTGTTTATCTTACTTTTCGCACACACACACACACACACACACACACACAGTGAGTCAAGCAATGTGCGTAAAAAACGACCTTGTATACATTGGCGCCAACTGTGTGTGTGTGTGTGTGTGTGCGCGCGCGCGCGCGACCTCCCTCCCATTCTTCGCCTTACTTCTCTCCTCCTCCTCTTCCCTCCTCTTCTCTACCTCCTCTCACATCTCCTCCTCCTCCTTCCCTTCTCCCACCAATTTATCTCGCCCCTTTACCCCTTTCCCCTACCCCTCCCTTCCTCCTCTCCTCTCCCTCCCATCATTCACCCCCCTTCCCCCAATAAAAGGTGTACTCTCACCCCCTAGAGAGAGTCACACCTGCTTCCTGTTGGTTAATTAGTGTTACCTGTGGGATTTCCCCCAGGTGTACAGAGATAATATTAATAAGTTGTAAAAGTAATCATAAGTAGAAGGTAGTTGAAGGAGGGAAGGAAGGAGGTTGAAGGAGGGAAGGAAGGAAGTTGAAGGAAGGAAGGAAGGAGGTTGAAGGAGGGAAGGAAGGAGGTTGAAAGAGGGAAGGAAGGAGGTTGAAGGAGGGAAGGAAGGAGGTTGAAGGAGGGAAGGAAGGAAGTTGAAGGAGGGAAGGAAGGAGGTTGAAGGAGGGAAGGAAGGAAGTTGAAGGAGGGAAGGAAGGAAGTTGAAGGAGGGAAGGAAGGAGGTTGAAGGAAGGAGGTTGAAGGAGGGAAGGAAGGAGGTTGAAGGAGGGAAGGAAGGAGGTTGAAGGAGGGAAGGAAGGAGGTTGAAGGAGGGAAGGAAGGAAGTTGAAGGAAGGAGGGAATCGTAAGTTGAATTTCTCTCTTAACTCGTTATATGTGACGTGTTCAACTGACTTACTGAAGCTACGATACAAAGATAGATTTTCAAAGGTTCGTAAGTTAAAAATTTCACCTTGTCTGTTGATATGATAAGGTGTTAAACTCATTCACTTACAATTACGATAAAAATGGAGTCTCAGAGGATCGTAAGTTTAATTTTTCACTTAACTCGAGAAGTGAGGACGAGTCTGGCGGATACCCTCAAGCTACGACACAAAAATTGAATCTTAAAAGTTCTTAAGACAATTATTTACCCGTTACTGTACACGTAAGATCACATTGAACTTACGATGCAAATATGGTGACTAAAATAACATTGGAATTACACTGAAACTCTACCGGAAATTGATACTGTCTCAAACTGGCGTCTAATATGTCCTGAGACTCGACTATAAGGTGTAACTTGAGAATTTTGGAGGATAAGAAGCCATGAGTCATGTTGTGTGTGTCCCCATGTACTGTACATCGCGTACCTGGAGTGTTTATTTACTTGATATTTATACCTGGGCTGTTATATATATATATATATATATATATATATATATATATATATATATATATATATATATATATATATATATATATATATATATATATACACGGAGTTAATGTTAACTCGTATCTATCTATCTATCTTGGTGTTGGTGCATCAGTTGTGAGCCAAAATGTAAACAAACAGCTGCCAGTTGGTGTTGTGTCGCCTCCCGTCTGCTGGCTGGGCACACACCTCCCCCTCACCTCCCCCCCTCTCCCTCACCCTCAACATACAAGGCACTCTGGCACTTACGGCATCAGGCAATAAGAGTCAATTTCCGGGTGTTAACTGACCCAGCATCCTAATTCCCGCTCCCAGTTACCTCTGCAGGTGACAGTGGCTTCTCCCTGATTTCCCACACCAATTCACTCGTTATTTTCCTATTTTATAAAGACTCCTGAGAATCGTGAATTAATTATAAGTTTGGTTAGGTTGGGTTTTTTAAATGTGATGGAAGTATTGGAATGGAGGAGGTAGTGGTGGGTGAGGGTGTACCGTGTGTTGGGGTCGCCTGGCAACGGGTAGCGCCTCGCCTCGCCTTATTGGTATCAGAGGCAGTCAGCGACCAAGAAAATTAACCCTCGGGCAACAACAGGAAGTCTGCCCTAAACCTCGCGCTTCCCTCTATTAGATCAGGACGTAGAATAAAAAGCAAAATACAGATATACGTAAGCCTAGAATCGCTGAGTAGAATTATAGGATGTAAGCGAGCGTTAATTAGTCAGGAAGATTATAGTCAAACCAGGTGGAGGCTCAGCGGCTAGCTCATCCGGAGAGATAATCCTCTAATTGTGTATTAAAACAAACTATTTCTTAATTGAATTAGAGTAAATTTGTAAGTTTATCCTCAAGAGAAAACATCGCAGAAAGAGGAATTCAAAGAGACAGACGAGTGTAACCTTGGGTGCTCAGGGGGACCAGCTCTTGTGGGCCTGATAATGAGCGAGTCACCCCTGTTGTCATGATCGCCCCCCCCCTCCAGTCACCCTGCAGCTTCGAGTTTTCTCAGCCACTCAGTCGTGTGTTGGACATCGGAGGGAGAGGTTATACCGATCAAGTGGCTGCAGTACTTTAGCGTGTACGGATTATATTTGTCACTATTAGCGTGTGTCAGCGTTGGTAGTTGTAGTTAAATTCGTGGCGTGGAAAAGTACAGCGTGGAGAGAATGACACTACAGGAGTTTGGTGAGTTTGACTTTATTTATTAGTTGACATATGATCATTTTCCCTTCCAGAACGATATTTGTTTTTATATATTTCACGTAATTCTTAATTTTAATTCATATCTCAGAACGACACATAAATTAAAACATCTAAAAGTAATAATATTTTTTCTCTTACAAAAGATTAGAAGCAAACTTGCCGTGAAAGTTTGTTGAAGGCATAATTTTGGCGAGGCTTTAAAGTTTAGTTTGGCCTAAAATAAATTCATTTACTAATATTTTGATACTTTGGCCTTTCTGGTGGTTTTTATTATGATTATTTTGGTGTTATTGATTAAATATTTTTTGAGGGGTTTAATAGACGATGCAGGTGAATATAATTAATTGTGCAGGTAAAAGGAAACGAAATTGGTGTACATATGTGATTATTTTATCTTAATATATAAAAGGTATAATTAATCCTACCTGCAGGTCATGTTTAGGTTAGGTTATGGTTAGATTAGGATATTTTAGGTTATATTAGGTTAGGTTAGGTGATATTAGATTAGGTTTTGTGAGGTCAGAATTCCCACAATGCTCGTTTAATGTCCCAAATTAACTACCAGTTGAGTTCCGTAAAGGCACAAGTCATAATAATTCACCTTGAGCCCTTGTGTTGTGGCGACGGAGCTCTTAAGTGATTTCAATTCATTCCTGTTTTCTGAGTCACTTACCTCAGTCAGTACAAGGATCGTAAGTTTTTTTTTCTCACTTAACTGATACCGTAAGGACGTTCATACTAGCTGTCGTAAGGTAGAAACGTGGGGTTAATTCTCAAATGGTCGTAGTTTAACTAATTCTTGACTTACGATACAAATAAATTTTAAAAAATTCCTCGTAATTCTCAAATGTTTTTTCGTCTAAATTTCCCTCTTAAGCTACGATATCAAGTTTCTCTGAGGCTCTCAAGTTATAGGTTAGGTTAGGGGGAAATATTTATCTTAAGAGCTCTGTGACTTCATCTCCCCACCCCCAGTAGGGTATTAATAGTACGTAAACTGGGGTGTGTGTGTGTGTGTGTGTGTGTGTGTGTGTGTGTGTGTGTGTGTGTGTGTGTGTGTGTTACGAATGCTGGCGGAAGTGTAGTGTGTATGTGGTGTAATAGGATGGTGGTAGTGGGTGATTGTGGTAGGATGGTAGGATGGTGGTGATTGTGGTGTAGGAAGAATTGAAAAATATGTAACTGTGTGTGTGTGTGTGTGTGTGCGTGCGTGCGTGCGTGCGTGTGTGCGTGCGTGTGCGTGTGTGTGTGTAATTAGTTCTTGTATAAATGTGTATTTCCTCCCCATTTACCTCCCCACCTTACGTCCCCTTCCCTCCCCACCCCAATTTTATCTCCCCACCTCCTTCCCATCTCGTTCTTCATTCTTTCCCTCTCCCCACCTAACGTGTTCTCCTCTTCATCTCCCCATCTATCGTATTCTCCCCCTAACCTCCCCATCTCCACACAAAAGCACTGGCCACACAATACGGACGTTTTTAATTCCACACAATAGATACAATCATGTACACAGTTGTCACCCCCTCCAGCACCCCCCACCACCCCTACCCCCCAGCACACACCTACCCCCCTACCACACCTACCCCCTCCACCACCACTAGTCCCAACGTTACCACAGCTGACCCACACTACCACCACTACCACCACCACCACTACAACCATCAACACTAGACCAAGAAGAGACAAGACAATTAATCCACCTAATCCATCTAATATAAGTCACTTTACACAACGACACGATTAAGGATCATAAAAAAAACCCTAAGTTAAGGTTTTTCCCATAACTGGACAGGTGAGGCGGTATTTACCTGAAGGTTACGAGAAATACAGGTAATGCGTAGAAGATCTTACCACTGAGAATACATTAATTACCTTTTTTACCTGTAATTAGCGATAAAAATACCTTAAGATAAAAAACAGGTAACAATTTGGGTTTTACTGAGATTATCATTTTAACTTTATGTTGATTTTATCTTAAGTGAAAAACGACCGAGAACCGACTGGGAGAAAAAACATGACGTCACCACTTGCGTCATTACCGGATGTTAGGTCATCACAGGTGTGTCAAGAGCAACGAGCAGCTTCCTATAAACACGCTCACGGTGATGCTGTGTACACCGTCTGACATGTACACATATACAGGCACGTGCGAAATACATACATAAATGTAAACATGACGAAAGATGAAAGCAGTTCGTGCATGACACACACACACACACACACACACACACACACATACCAAAAACAATGTTGAATTTATACCAGAAAAATACACACTGAATTTATACTGCAAAATACATAGTGTAAAATACGTGTTGAATTTATATGCACAAGTATTGGTTCTCTGTTATTTGAATATTTAGTTGGTCGTAAAGATCGATCGGGAATGACCATATACTGCCCAAAGTGGGAATATTTCCTCCTTTGGCCGAGTTGGAATGGTATAGGAATATTTGGAATGGTGTTATGTAGTGGGTTGTGTGAGGGTAAATGTAGGTTGGATTTGGAATACAATGATGATGATAATAACAATAATAATAATTTTCAGATTTATTATAATTTCGTATCTAACCTAAAACCTAACCTAACCTAACCTTTATGCAAATTTACTTTCTTGTGCTTTTTTAATTTCTTGGTCATACGGGTTCAGTGTTTGTATTATAGAAGCAACGCCAGCTCAAGTGGAAGGGTTAGCTAACGTCCGTCTGTCGTATATCCCCCACAAACATGCAATTGCTTAGCTGAAGTGAATGTCAGGCGATGCAAGCATGGCTCAAGTGAACGCCAGGCGATGCAAGGTGGTAGTGGTGTGGTATTAGTGTGTCGCTGGAGGGCAAAAAGACGTGCTAGTCACCGCAACCAAGGTCATTTTTTCCATGATGGCTGGAATCTCTCTCTCTCTCTCTCTCTCTCTCTCTCTCTCTCTCTCTCTCTCTCTCTCTCTCTCTCTCTCTCTCTCTCTCTCTCTCTGACCAAGTAGAGAGATATTGGGGGGTGTCTGTTGGAGTAGGAAGAGTGTGTGTGTGCGTGCGCGTGTAGGTGTAGAAGTGTGTATGTAAACGCCCTTGTGAGAGAGAGAGAGAGAGAGAGAGAGAGAGAGAGAGAGAGAGAGAATTGAAGGAGGAAGTAGATAATATTACTAATAACCTAACCTAACCACAGCCAGCCTCTACCCCACCGCCACAACAACCTCTCCCCACTTCCTTGTTATTGCCTCCCAGCTGTCCACAGACGGGTGGGGGAGGGAGGGAGACTTAGGTGTAGCCGTTTCCGTACGTTCGTCAAGTCTTTTACGTCCGTGTGGGAGTTGTCCGTGCGATAACTTAAACAAACGTCCGTGAATTTTACCCATATTTGGCCTATAGATACGTCACAAGGATATCTAGGACGAGTCGGTAGTGTTTTTGACCGCTTCGACTTTGTTTTTGGCAGCTCCGACTTTGTTTTTGGCAGCCCCGACTTTGTTTTTGGCAGCCTCGACTTTGTTTTTGACCGCTTCGACTTTGTTTTTGGCAGCTTCGACTTTGTTTTGACCGCTTCGACTTTGTTTTGACAGCTTCGACTTTGTTTTTGGCAGCCTCGACTTTGTTTTGACCGCTTCGACTTTGTTTTTGGCAGCCTCGACTTTGTTTTTGGCAGCCTCGACTTTGTTTTTGGCAGCCTCGACTTTGTTTTTGACCGCTTCGACTTTGTTTTTGGCAGCCTCGACTTTGTTTTTGACCGCTTCGACTTTGTTTTTGGCAGCTTCGACTTTGTTTTGACCGCTTCGACTTTGTTTTGACAGCTTCGACTTTGTTTTTGGCAGCCTCGACTTTGTTTTGACCGCTTCGACTTTGTTTTTGGCAGCCTCGACTTTGTTTTTGGCAGCCTCGACTTTGTTTTTGGCAGCCTCGACTTTGTTTTTGACCGCTTCGACTTTGTTTTTGGCAGCCTCGACTTTGTTTTTGGCGCGAGACGGGGGATAGTTGTTGTCCTTTGATACCAACCTTGTTTAGGACGTCTTTGAGAATCCAGAGTAAATTTTAAAAGAAATAGAAAGTTTTTTCCCGATAACAAGGTATAATAACACACGTAAGGGTTATTTTTAGGTACGGCAAGAAGCTGTTGAACTAAAATGGCGTCAGAATCACACCCAGACTCTACCGTAACTCGACCCGTTCAATGATCTAGTCAGTTCCGGGAAATGGTGAACCGCGAGAGCTTTTAAGAATCCGGTTCCTGGGTTGGAGGTAATGGGTGGGGGAGATGGGGTGTTGTGGTGCTGGACAGGGGGGAGAGGATGCTGGGGTGATGGATAGGGAACAGGGAAGAGGTGATGCTGGACAGGGGGAGTGGAAAGAGGATGATGGACAGGGGATAGGGGAGAAAAGATGGGGAGGATGAAGTGTGAAGAAGTATTGGTACCTTCACAAATTACTGACTAGGGGGAGTAATTTATTTTGTTATTGTCTCCCCCAGAAAGAGGAAGTCGTTTTCTTCACCATCTCCTACTTTCTTCCTCTCCTCCTCCTCCTTTCTTCCCCCTCCTTTCCTCCTCTTGCTCTTTTCTTCCTTTCCACCTCCTTCTTTCATCTCATTCTTCGTCTCTCTCTCACAGCCTCAGTTAACCACCACTTGGCAGCAATACACCGTGGTTTAGTACCCTCATTCTGTCTTCTACTGTATATATTTACCCCAAAGATCCCGACCACTGAACACCACTCAGCACCTGCCAAGTTATATTGATCCGTTCAGTTGGTCTGTTTTTATACTAGTTAGGTTAGGTTAGGTCAGATATCAAGGTCAGAGGTTGTTAATGAAGGTCACCCCCCCCCCCTCCTCTACCACCCTTACCCCCTCCCCCCCTATGTTTGGAAGCATTCATGTTTATTTACCGAATACTATCAAATTTATACACGTGAATGGGGTCCCTAGGTCGACCATACTGAGATTTTGACAATTATCTTACTAATTGGTGTTTAATTGTATTTTTTAGGGTTTTACGAGGGTCGAAAATCAGAGAGAGAGAGGGGGGGGGGTGGGGGTCATACAGTGCTTCAGGTCTCCCGCGGTGTCACCTCTTCACGTGCCAAGAAAGCCCAAGAAAATAAAGTCCTACTTAACTAGACCAAATATGTCTAAGGGTTGAAATACTGTAAAAATCTTAAGTGTACAGTATATTTAATTATAGAGGAGTTGTGTGTATTAATTAGTGATTATATACGATTATTATTATTATTATTATTATTATTATTATTATTATTATTATCATCGTCATCGTATTCTTGTTGTGTTTTAAGATAATAGTGAATAGCATTTTTAGGTAAAGTCTCGAGTTATATTTTAATTTATTAGATCGTAAGGAAGAAGTCATACCTACACTATTAAATTAATAATTAAAAACAGTCATATGTGATGCTCGGAATAATTAATTTTGTTGTGTACTCTGTAAAAACTAGCAATTAGTCCGAGCTCATAAGAATTTTTTGGGGTAAACTGGGATAAAACGGGGCAGGGGAGGGGGGGGGGGGCGAGCCTTGTTGTTGGCCAAGAAAAATGCTGGAAAGAATATTTGATAGCTGGAACATCAAACATTATTCTTGGTTAGACGGAGTATTAATGAAATATTTCAGCAAAACTCAAGGTAGAAAAAATATTGTTAATTACACAAAGGAAACGAAGAGTAATGTTTAAATGTTGGTGTTGGCTACTCGAGGCTTTTGAGGAATTTATTAGCTATTAAGAAAACACTGGGGTGTGGGGGGGCAGACGGGATATTAATAAAATGCTTTGGCAACCTTTCAAGAAAATCAAATATGGCTGGTGGCTAGACTGAGTATTATTGAAATATTTTGGCAAAACTCCAAGAGGAACAGACTGTAAATCGCTTCAGTAAAATAAACACTGGGAAACATTTAACGTATTATAGTTTAGTCTCGGTATTAGTAAAATATTTATTATAAACTCATGAGAAGAAAATATTACTGCTCGGTTGATAATGGTTTATAAGTTATTTTGGCAAAACTTAAAAAAATCGATTATTAATTAACGAAATATTATACCTAAACGTATTAGACAAAATTGAAAGACAAACCAGGAAAAAGCTTAATATTGTCCAAACTTACAGAAGATATATATTTACTAGAGCAAAACAGAGACAAACAAAGGCAGGGGGAAGTAGACGTCACGGCTTGGCGAGACTAGTGAAAGATCTTGGCAAACTAACACAGAAAACACGATCATTAACATTAAAAGGATAAATATTCCAATTGAGATTTAAACACCGCAATACTACATTAAAAAAAAAAGGATTTAATCATACGTGGCAACTCTCAACAATGACTGATTCAGGAGGTGTCACATTTATAAAATCACGTAGGCCTACATCATATTTCCCCTAAACTTACGATAAAAAAAAGATAAAGTAATATATAACTCTATTATCTACTTACGTTACTGGGTGTGACAAGATCTGGAGGTGTGTATTCAGGCTTCAGGTCCCGGGTGTAAGGGTTCAAGGGGTTCAGAGTTGGCGTGTGTGTGTGTGTGTGTGTGTGTGTGTGTGTGTGTGTGTGTGTGTGTGTGTGTGTGTGTGTGTGTGTGTGTGAGAGAGAGAGAGTGAGTGACCTTTCTCTTTGTCTCTCGTCCTCATTCTTACCTCAAACCCTTTCTACTCTCTCAATCTCCTCACCACTGTCTCTCTGTCTCTTGTTATGTCTTCTCTCACCACTATCTCTCTCCCTCTTACACCATAATCTCTCAACTGTCTCTTATCTCACGAGTCTCACACACTATCTCTTGCCCAGCCCTCGTAAATTCTCTGACAGTGTGTGTGTGTGTGTGTGTGTGTGTGTGGGTGGGGGGGGGCAATTAGGGTATAAACCACTATGTTATCGTAATATCCTGCGACCAATCGTTATCTGATGCGTCATAGAGCCGTGTTATCATTGGTCGGTTATCAGCTGTGGTGGTTGTGTAGGCGACGTGTGTGTATAGATTGTGATGTGAGCTGTGTAAATGTACCCCCACATACATACATACATACAGACATACATACATACATACATACATACATACATACTGTACATACACACATACACGTAATAACTTCGGTTATGATTTAGGTTTCATCTCTCTCTCTCTCTCTCTCTTCTTCCTGTTATCTCTCTTCCCCTTTATCTCTTCCTCTTTTGAGTTGCTTCGTGTGTCCGTTCTTCTCCCCTTTTCCCCCCCTGTCTCTATCTCCATTTTTATCTTGTTTTTTTGTTATTCTTATCATTCGGTGTAGCTTTGAGGTTAACTGTACTCTCTCTCTCTCTCTCTCTCTCTCTCTCCTGCTTCGACTGGCACTATAGGGGTGACGGAAAAGTGCCAAGCGTTATAGACAGTGATAGACAGGAAGACAGTGACGGGATGGGATGAGGAAAGTACCTAGTTGTGAGTGACAGTGACTGGCGTTAGGAGTGCCAACGTTAGACACCCTGGCGTTATAGTGCCAGGCGTCAGAGA
>NW_024746346.1:0-32500 GCF_018991925.1 Homarus americanus | reverse complement strand
AGGTCTTTACTTGTCACACCTATTCACTTCCCTTCATTCATCTTCCCCGGTGTTTTATTAGTGCTGTTTTATCAACCCTTACCGTCCTCCCGGCTATAAATGGGTACCTGACTTTACAGCAATGTCTCCTACACACACACACACACACAATATTCACATCTCTTACATACACACATTAGTCATTATTATCAGATATATAAGGCATTACAAGCCAGGATCTAACAGGTATGATGTAATCCAGGAAACAGTGGGAGTAGACTGATTGTTGTCACGGTTGAAAGATAAGATAACGTTTGAAGCTGTGCCATTAATGTGTATATACTGTACTGCACTGCACAAACCTCACAACACCTGTCACCCTCGGGTAAAGTCATCAACATTAAGTATTTCCAGTTTGATTCTTGGTTTAATTTAGGATACAGTATTAAATAAATGGGCTAGTCTAGCATCATTCTCAGTGTCATTATTATTGGAATTTCTCATTATATTTCTCCACTGCAGTGTTTGTAATATATTGTACACTGAGTTATTACAGTAGAGGTATACTGAATATATTTCAAGTTTCTTTATAAGCAACGTGTTCTTCATATAAATGTGTGTGCGCGTGTGTACAGTCACTACAGTACAAACAAAGAAACCAGCAAATTACAAATATGAAGGCATTCACAATCTAGTGGCCAAATATGGCTTGTTGACGTTAGAACCAACTCCAACTCTTGTGTTAATATAATTGTCTTGGTGGTGTGTGAGGCAGTGATGATGCATTAACATTGAGCTTGTCATTGTTGTTGCAGATGAAGTAATCAGCACCATGGCACCAGAGATAAACAAGCCCCAGCCCAGGTTGAGACACCCGAAGAAGGAGAGGACGGAAATGTGGCGGTGGCTGCCATCGTGGCGGCTCTAAGTGTGCTCTGTGTCGCTTCAATTGTAAGTCTTTACTGTATTTTAGATAGATAATTGATTGACAGTTTGATGTTTGTTCAGTAAAATGTCATAAAAGTTCAGGTGTACAGTGTTCATGCACAGTATAAATCTATGATGTACTTTGATAGTGGAGATATACAGTGTACAACTGTACATAGTACAGTTATACTATGTTGATGGCAACTCTTCATGTTGCACAGTCTCTTACAGCCTCTCTTGTCAGATTCATTTATAAGATCTTTCTTGTAACCTGTCCCCATGTCATCTTTGGTCTACCCCTGGATCTCCACATGACTGAGTCATCTCAGTCTACCTCTATCTAAAAAATTCCCAATAGTTTCAATACCCAACTGCCCTCTTAGCTCTGAACGGGGCTTCTTGTGTTTCAATGTCACATTACATATACAGTATATCTCTCCGTCTTCATTTCAGCTCGTTCAGCCTTACATACGTCATCCTCTTTAACTGTCCATGTTTCACTACCAAGTACCATCAAACTTTTCATGCCAGTTGTGTCTATCTTTCCTTCCTCACAAGAGAACAATGCTCCTCACACCATCAGTAAAGGCAACAGCTCCTAAACTTCCTCCAGCCACTTGTGACTCTTGCAACTGAGCACCTCTCCCAGCCCTGATCAATTCACTCAGGTAGCAGAACTCATCACCAATGTTGAGTTTCTCCAGCCTTACCAAGACCACATGGTTACCTACACATACAGAACACTTAAACTCAGCAACATCCTGCAGTCCACCATTTACATCACTGTATCTCCTATGTACCCAACTTCCACACTCACTGCACATGATTCAGTTATTGCCAGTGCTACCACAATTCTTACAAGCAGTACTGTACATGGCCATTTCCTACTCTCCACCAAGAGTCCTTCACTCATACCACTAATCATTACTTTTGTTTTCACCACATTCACTCACATAGCCTTTGAATCCACCAAGTCATCAGCATATAACAAATCCCTGGACAGACCAGTTCTAAAATCTTGTGATAGTTCCTCCTCAAATTCCACACCATTTACTCTCACATGAATTTTTGGTCCTTGATACAATGTTATAACACTCGAACAAGACACTCCTCGACCCCCTAACTTTTCCTTTGCCCGCTGGATTAACTTGCATGGTATCCTGTTAAATACTTCTCTGAATCTATGAATACAAAATACTGTACAGCTTTACTTGCTCTCCTGGCTCTTTCTTTTGTATAGTAGTTGCCTGGTCATAAATATCACCTCTCTACTCCCCTTACCTCACTTAAACTTGTAACCTGAAATTTTTGTAAAGTTTTATTAACAACAACGCCTTGACTTGCAGTTGGCATACATGATCTACCGTTACTTCATAAACGGTCCGTGCACAGCATGAACTTCGACAACCCGACAAAGAAGACAACCACAGAGGATGGGTTCCACCTGGCAGGCCAGCAGCGGGCAAACTGCCAGAGGGGTTCAGCCCAGCCACAGTTTCAGCACCGGCAGTATGGAGTTATGTCACCCGAGGATGTAAGTATTGTTGTGCAGCTCTGACATAATGAGTGTAGTCAGAGACTATTGCCTGGGTCTCACAGGCTGTATGCTAGTGAGTGTTTATTAACAACTCTTTTAGGTTTGAATTTAGCCAGAGCTGCATTGGCTAGGTATGTGTAGCAGACACGTTATGTTGATCATATAATTAATTTCTAATAATGCAAATGAGCATTTTTTTAGATTTTTATAGATTGGCGTGTGTATATATATATATATATATATATATATATATATATATATATATTAATGTATTGAAGATCTTTGGTTATTGAGAAGGGTATGACTTAATTGGTACTGTATATACAATAATGATGATTAGTATTATGATTAGCAAGATTTAGTACAGAAAATCTTTCTTGTCCATACATCCATACACCTATGATATAGACTTGTATAAAGAGTTTACAATTATCCATTTTAACCAGCATCATAAAAGACAAAATTACATTCATTTGATAAATCACTAAAGACATCTCGGTTAGTCATCATTATTTATTTATTTTGTAACTTAAATATTCCACCATTTGTTAATATCCTGGGTCCACCACTTGGGTCAGTGAGAGTCATTCATCTGCTATTCAATTTGATTATCTAAGTCATTAAATCATCACCAGACAGAAAACAGTCTTAGAGAAGAATGAGATGATCCAAATATGGGTCTAAACAGTAAACCTTCCTTCTAACTACAGTAATGAGAAGGATGAGAACTAGGAATAAAAACACTTGATACATGTTAAAATGCAGTTTATCTATTAGGAAACTAGATAAAAAGATGTTTACGGTATATTATAAAACACGTGTATAATATGCCAGTCATTATTGTACAGATATTTATTGGTTTGCATTATAATCTGTGAATAACTAACACCACGTTTATGCACCGGCTTTTGGCTTATTGTACAGTAACTTTTACATATCTGGTAAAGATGAATGATATTTGAGAGTTGTTGGTTTGTCCATGACGCTATGATTGTAACACAGTACAGCAATCATAGTAAGGTAGTAACTGTAGCTTAACTTGATGAAACTCTTATGATTTTACTTTAATTACTGTATATGTTGTTGGTGAATGGTATGGTTGAGGGGATAAGCACTAACCCAGCCACCTTCCACCATTGCAGTATGTAAATAGTTGTGAACAGTGAAAAGAAAATCAATAGATCACTTGAAGATTAGAAACCCCAGCTTATTTGAACTCTCGATTAAATGCCCTAACACAAACTCTAACCTAATGCAAGTTGAAGGCTTTAATCATCAGGTGAAATAAGCTTGGATAACTAAGCTTCATATAATTCCCCCTCAAAGAAAAACTTATCAATGGAATAATCAACAAGGCTAAATATCATTCATGAGTCTTTATGATAACTAGGCACTTTTAACACCAATGCACTAACCGCACCTTTTCCCCACCTTGACCACTAGGGCCTTTGTGAGCCAATGGTAAACACGCTCAAATTCTAATGACGGTAAGCCACAGCACAGATACATTGTGGTTCTGCTTCCTTGTGGTTTGCTTCCCATGTATTAGTGCCATGCCGCCTCTAATCTTGCTTGCCTAGATCTGTGTTACAGCTTGGAGATGTGTTTATGTAGATGGGCTGGAAACTTATACAGTATGCATGATCATTCCTTATAACGGAATTCCTACTCGTCTGCCGCGCCTCACCACAGGCCATTGTAGTCTCACGGGTTTTTTGTATTTTCCCGGCGTGTGTGTGTGCAAGTATATCATTGAGTTCATCATTGTGACCGTGACTAAGACAAGTGAGGAGGAAGATAAGAAAGTTTGTCTCTCAATTTTGCAGAAACTAAAAATATTAGAAAAGCTTGAGAATAGTGTCAGTGCTTGCCTGGCTGAGTGAGTGAGTATAAGGTTATTATACTCAGATTTATGATGTCAGAGCTGGGAAAGAAAAGCTTAATGAGTTAAGGCTGAGAGAAGAAAGTGGTGCTTGTGTTGCAGGGAATAATAAAGCCCTGTTAAAGTGCAGTCTGAAGAAAGCTGTGATCCAAACAGTTGATGAGGCTGTGACAACTGGTGCAAACAATAGTGAGCACACAGCTTACCCGAACTACAATCGGCAGGTGTACAGTTTGCAACGCTCCTCACCACAGTTTTATGATGGCAGCTTCTGTTTAATTTTGACATATGCAAACTACAGAATAACGGAGGACTGGAACCAATGCCTATTTAAATTTAATCCCAACAACTAAGTTTCCGAGGACAAACTGGATTTCGTAAACAGATTCGCTTCATTGCCGGTGGTATGACTGTATTCAATTTAGCGGAATCGGTCCGTACACTTTGTTCCGTTATATGGAATGATAACTGTGTATTCTGCTTTCAAAATCGTTAGCTTGATGTATTAAGATGGAAATACCGTGTGTAAGAGCGTTTGTGTTGGAGGCCTGCTAGACTGACCATATCACTCGGGTAGGGAATATATTATCAGTGTATAGTACAGAAGTAAACCTCACAATAGTACAGATCTTAACAATTAAAGTATTATTATTAATGATGCACCATAGTTAACCTCACTTTCTCTCCAGCAAAGTGAGGTTTTAGTTCAAGATTTTCCCACCAGTCTCTTATTAACTCGTATGTGTAACTTTATCTAAGAATGGGTCACAAACATCAGAACTGGTGTAAATCAGAAGCCATGGCTATATTGGCAGTCAAGATATTTTACACTAGGTAATATATAGATCATTTGTAAGTGACTGATGATTGTAACCTATTCTTAGATCTGAAAACACAGAGAAACAGACAAAGACACACATAGAAACACCTCCCCATGTTGATCTAGGGTGACTGAGGCCTCCCAATCCATAACCTGACTCTCAATAGTACAGTACCTAGTGAATCTATATAGGTACTGATGGATGCAGCTAAGGTAAATCAGAGGTATATCTTAGGGCCTTGTTTAGTAATGAGGAACACCTTAGCTTAACACACCTGGTAATGATGAGGGACACCTTAGCTTAACACACCTGGTAATGTGGGGACACCTTAGCTTAACACACTACCTGGTAATGATGAGGACACCTTGAAAACAACACACACCTATAGTAATGATGAGGAACACATAAAAACGACACACACCTGTGGCATGATGAGGGACACCTTAAGCAACACACCTGTAAGTAATGATAAGACACCTTAGCTTAACACACCTGAAAGCAATGATGAGGAACACCTTAACCCAACACACCTAGTAATGATGAAGACACCTTGAAAAGCAACACACCTGGTAATGATGAGGAACACCTTAGCTTAACACACCTGGTAATGATGAGGAACACCTTAGCTTAACACACCTGGTAAAACTATGAATGAAAACAAATGATAATGAGAGAGAGAGAGAGAGTGTGTGTGTGGTGTAAGAGTGTATCTGCAAGTTTATGTGATATGTGAGTTAATGTATGGGTATATGTGTATCAGTGTGAGTTAATGTATGTGTGATCCTCCTGACCCCTCCTGGTTACTTGTGTCATAGTTTAAAGGAAAGTTTAGTCAGGCTGAAGTCAAGACAGTGATGGGGCTACTGGAACTACCTCTAGCTTCTCATCATCTCAGAGTGTTGTCAGGAGTTGGTTGTGGTAAAGAGACACCATAGGAGAATACAGTTGGTTTGTTTATTAGAAAGAATGACAGGTTTTTAGGAGAGAGTCTGTGTTATAGGTTATGAGGGAAAGAGTGTGTTGTAGGTTATGAGAGGAGAGTGTGTTGTAGCTTATGAGGGAAAGAGTGTGTTGTAGGTTATGAGGGAAAGAGTGTGTTGTAGGTTAAGAGGGGGAGAGTGTTGTAGCTTATGAGGGAAAGAGTGTGTTGTAGGTTATGAGGGAAAGAGTGTGTTGTAGGTTAAGAGGGAGAGAGTGTTGTAGCTTATGAGGGAAAGAGTGTGTTGTAGGTTAAGAGGGGGAGAGTGTGTTTTCGCTTACGAGAGGAGATTGCATCACAGTCTAAAAAAAAAATACAGTACTTAAAAATTAAAACAAAACTCGCTCTGCAGTAACGTCACACCACACCCTCGGAGGCTTGTTGAAGAGCTTGTGATGTAATTAATTGGCCATTTAACGTCCATAAATGATTACCCTAAAAACAATATGCTCTCGTGTTTTAATCAGGGTAATCATTTATGGACACCCTGTAGATCTATGACCAGACTAATTGTTAGGTTGTGAAAAACTAAAGAAGTTGTATGAGAGATGTATGTTGGCTTTTGTTCTGGGATTGCATGCAATTGTAGGGTTATGCAATTCCCATTAGTGTTGTGCAGTTAAATCTCCACCTTGCAGACCTGTATTAGTGGTGATAGTCCATTAACTTGAGGTTCTTTATGTGAAACTTTTTTCCAATGGGGTAAATATATTCAATCAAGGTCCACAAGATGAAGGTGTCACTGTTAACTGGAGTAGTTTTTTGGGGTTGCTAATATTTTCACATTGTTAATAATTTTGTACCATTGCAAAATAATCTTAATTCAATTGTGGTAATTATCATAGTTAAAATGTTTTAATTATTGTTGATTATTGATCTGTAATTATTTGTAGATGTATAATTTGGTTTAGAAATAGAATTATTCTTCCATTTACTGCAGTTTGATCAGGGGGCAAAATAATTATTGTCACTTGGTCATAATAATACAGTAAAATATTCTACTAGTTCTCTTCATATTACAAAACTTCATTCAGAAACTTTAATAATGGTGTAGTGATTCTTATTATGCACCAGTGTCATTACCCTGTACTCATTATTGTTCTAACTCCTTCACAATTAAAAGCAGTGACACCGTGAAGCAGTACAGGACATATAAATACATTAACAATCCACAATATGAACTGGGTATAAAATAGAGAATCAATGTTTGTGATTCATTCATTATTATTATTCATTTTACAGCATATTTTGCCCCTTGTTATATGTTTTTTCCCTGTCTCTTTGTATTTACTGTTCTGTGGGTAGCTGTAACTCCTGGTGAGAGCTGTAGCTAAATACTGTATATTCCATCTTGTTGTAAGTAGTGTGAAGTATTTGATTCCTTCTTAACTTTCTTAACCTGATTACAAGGTCGTTCTTTGTCTCTACTGTAGTAACTAAATCATGTCCCCAATGTTGTGTTCATATAATTAGAAAGTGGCAGCGATAATATTCAATTGGGGAAAACAAAATTATATTATTGCTTCCATTATAAATTGCAAGTGTGACATAATTTAATGCTGGTAAAGGTTCATTATTATTTTTAATAAAGAAGCAATGATTGTAAAGTTAACATTTTGAGATATAAGTTTGCGTATTCAATAATTTTTCTTGTCAGTTTGCCTGTTAAAGATAAGTAAGAATATTGCACGACATGTCAATTGCTTCTTTAATATAAAGTTCATTATGTTAATTTCTTTTTCAGTCCCTGGAGCCTCTCACAAATGGCAGCAGCAACTTCGTATGAGGGCAGTGGATGGGTCTCTTCCATGGCTCATTGCCATCTCTGTTAAGGTTCCCAGGAATGGACTTGAAACTTTTCTGCCCTGGCCAACATATAGACTCTTATATATAATATATATATATATTTTAACGATTTGTGATGGGATTGGCAAGTTTTGCCATAGAGATTCATCCTTTGGACTCCTTTTCTTGTCTTGAAATAGCGTAGCGAAGTTACTAAATGGAAAATCTGAACGAGAAAGGCTGTAGTTCCTTTCATAATTTGTGTCAAGTGACCAAATGAAAATATTTAGAATTTGCAGTGATAAGAGAATGTGGAGGACAAGATGAAACCTTGCTCCTCAGGAAGAGACGAACAGTACGGTGACGTAATGGACTCTGGGATCCTGTGGAATGGAGGGATTGAGTGAGATGCCTTGTTTCATGTATTATTACACTCATAACCTTTACCTTATTTGTAGCCAAAGAAGATAACTGCAGACTAGGTAGTAATCTACACACACTCGCTAAGAGGTAGAGGCTCGGAGGTGTTTGCAATCCCACCGGTCCATAGATCTGAGGTCCAGGATGTAAGCGTCAGATGGTACACACACGGGCTGGAGACAGGCAAAGGTCGGTGTGATTGTGTAATTTGTTCCATGCTCACAAGTTCTGTGCAGAAACGTTTCTCCAGAGTTGCCATTTTTACAACTTGATGTTCTGTACATGAATGCCCTCAAGTGTTTTTTGTATATACAGAAAAATATCAAGCTTCCAATGTCCTTTACTTCAGGAAACTAAATATGACAACCAGCAATTTTTAGCCCTTTGCCAATATTTCCATAAACCTATCTTCTTTTATTAAATCACCAGTAAAAGTTTGGAATGGTGTAATTACCTATTTCTTCTTTATATGAATAGGGGAATTTGCCTGTCTAAAAACATACATTGGAAACTTAGTAAAAAAAGAGTTAACAATTAGAATCGGCCAAGGAAATTTTTCTCCGTGAAATAAAGGTGATAAAGTGTATCTGGACATCGCAACAAGACTCACAATCATGTTCAGCGAGAGGGAATGGCGATGGTGAGTCTTGACAGGCGAAGATCGTCCTATGCTTATGAGTACAAAGGCATCTTGATTATTTCCCTTTATAGGATTTCTACCATGTTGATGTTTGTAGAGGGATATCATAATTAGGACTTGGAATCTTTTCTTTGGTATGAATATTAGTCATTGTGCCACTGCGTTCACCATACACAACTCGGTCAAGATAATTGGAATCTCTAGCAGTCAAACTCCAGCTTCTCATAATAGCTCTGTGGGAAAGTTCTCTGCTGGTACTGGAGCGAACTTAGATCTGACACCTGATGCCTGATGTTAAATTGAAAAATAATATCTAGTTTTTTCCTAAAGGATATTTGACTGCATAGAGAAACGTCTGACCCTCTTGTATAGGTTGGTGGAAAATAGATTAAAAAAAACACTTGCTTCTGGAATCTTATTTATTTATTATTTTACCATTGTTGTACTGTTCCCTAGCAGTTGATTGAATTATGAAAGAAATATAATACAAACAGGCTTTATACATTGCTTCTTATAAAGAGTAATATAATTATGTTTTAGACGTGTTTTATTGATCACAAATTTAGCTGTTACAGAGAAACTTATCTCACCAAATTTTAGACAAAATGATATTAGAGTATTTGCTATGTATTTTATTTCTCTGTAATAGTAGTCTAAGTTATTTTATCATGAACAGTTTGCATTTGTTGAATTAATTGCATATTTGATCCATTTTCCACCAACTTGTTGCAATACTTTGACACAGGACCTAAGCAGTATCATTCTCAGTGCCAACTTATACACTTTTTTTCTATGTGCACATATGACGAGGGAGAGAGGGGAGGATATACCACACTTGTTTACTGTGACACGATACACACTTTTGATCCTTGGATAGGTGTAAAGATATGGTTATTTTTCTTCTCTGGTGTATGCAAGAGAAAAAACCTTATTGCAGTGCTTAATGAGGCTTGAAATGCTGATCGTGTCGTAAAAACGTGGATAAAATTGCCCATTCTAGTCCGGTATATGGTTAAGACTTGATTTGGCTAGGTGGTAGAGGTTAGTCTAGAGATTTAGTATATTTCATTTTGTCAGTGTGCTTTTCTACCAGTAATGTCTTTTATGTGTAAAATGTAGGAAAACATGTCTATTAAGGAATGGTTGAATATCCTAAGATAAGTCATTCAGTGTGATTTCATACATCCCCCTGTAAGTTTTAAATCGACATGCTCTTTGTTCATTTGTAGTTCAAAGTATGTAGTTCCATTCATTGGTTGAAGCTCACTAGCCAGGAACATGTAACCTACATCAAGTATTGTTTTGCCTATATGCCATGTTCCATTCATATGTGAAGAACAACTCTAGGCATATATATATACATTATGCCCAAGGAAGCCAAAGTGTCCACTAGGGCCTTTTTGTACCACTTGTCAGCTAATGTGAGCTAAAGTCAGTCAGCAGAGAGGCATTACCATACACTGGTGCCACTGTGTGACAACTATAGCTTTTATTACTAGCTATAGCCATCAATTATTGTAATATTTGAATTGTTGGCCTTTTGAGAAAGATATATGAAGATAACTAAATCATCAGCACAATTACATTCACTATAACAGGCACTAGAGTGGCTCTGCCTCATACTGAAATGAATTATAAACACAAAGTGATGTTGTCATCCAGTTAATACACTCACTGGTCATTGTCGGTCTGATTTATCGACACGTCTAAAATTTTGATATATAATCCCCAGTGTATTGTTCAATGAAGTGTGACCAAAGATTATTGAATTTAAAACAAATTTGTTTATATTAGTAGGCCTATTTTTGGAAAAAAAAAGGTTCAATGAATAAATCTTTCTCCAGGTTATATATATACATATACTGTATTCCCAATGGGAATTTTTCCAAATCCACTGAACTTGTTTTTCATTAATACCAAAAATGGTTTGAGAAACATGACTTCTCTTTTATTGTAGTAAGACTATCAACAGCATGTACAGTACAGTAACAGTATTCAGTCGCCATTTCTGGTATAACTGAAAAATGATGAGTGGTTAAAATATTTCCTTTACAATGATTCATGTTGTTTGCAAATACAGCACATTTATCAGTTGGTATATCAGTAAATAACTTGCGTGGGCAGTCTGTTACACTGTCATTTGACTCTTCAGAGGGACATTAGGTTTAAACTGTGATATACAGTGTAGTTATATTTGTTGCTTGTTTCTCTCGGTGTTTAAGGCTCACGTATCTGACTATAATACGACAGACTTAATTTAATATTGTATTTCTGACAAAATCATCACCATCATCATTTATTACCATTGAGGGAAACAAGACCTTGTCAGAAATCCTTTTTGTCATTTATATGTCTTAATTCATCTCAAAAAATTATATTGTGTCAAAAGTTTTAATTGTGTGTGGGTGACGAATCTTGTGTGTACGTGCGTTTGTCTCTGGCGTGCCCGACCGTGCGTTTAAGTCGGGCGTAAGGAATGCTCGGCCATAACCTCGACGAACTCCCGAGGTTGCCAGGCTGTGGTCGGTTTCGAGAATTGAAGGTTAAAATAAGAAATTATCCCCAATTCAATCCTAAATGTTCACTGATAGACGCCAAGTTCTTGAACGCCGGGTGGAGCTGTTCCTCACCTAAAAAAGTACAGTACAGTATTCTGCTTTTAACCTTCAAGTCATGAATGCTACTAAATATTCACTGTTACCTAATTCTCTTGGATCATTTTTATATACAGTTTACAGATAAATGATATATCACAGTGATGGGTTAAACTCTTTAAGGAAAATCTGTTTTGCATGACACAAAGTACATAGCACACTTAATGATGGGGAGATGCTTACAGTTGACTACACTATCTCTTGGTCTTCTCTTAGAATGATGTTTTATTTGTAATGAAACCAGTTGCAGTATTATAGTCGGTGGATAGCTTATTGTATCCCGTTGCTATTTACTAATAATATGGAAAATAGGGGAAATAGGAAACATTTTAACTAAGACTTATATACAATATGTGTGTGTGTGTGTGTGTGTGTTCATACATCTATGCGAGTGTGCTGTTATGTGGAGATGTGCGTAATTACTATTATTATTTACCGTAATTACGGGCATAACAAAAATTACACGACATTTACAGATTTTTAAGTAGCTTTGAAATCTAACTTTGTTTTATATATACGTATAAAACTGAAGTTCACGGCAAAAGAATTTACAAAAAAAAAAAAAAAAATACGGTTTCATTCAAATAAAATGTGTGCGATGAGCTAACGTGCTGGTCCAGAGATCCGTCCTGTTGACACTTCCGCCTTGCTGCTCTAAGTTTATTTGAGAGTTTATTCTTTTTTCCCACTCGTTAAGAATTTATTTTCTCCCCTCCGAAAAGTTTCCATTACCCATACAATAATGTTTGTTAGGTCTTACTTTGTTATTCATATTCTTTCTGTACCACTACTACTCCACTCTGTGCTATTACCCCACCTCTTACCTTTACCAACCCTCATTATGCTGTGTGCTTGTGTAAAACAACATTCAATCTGATTTTCAGTCACACCAAATTGATTTTGTACACTGACTCAAACACTAGGAATACGTGACAGTATGTAGGATACTTTTTGCACAAAGAGTTTTTGATATTTCTTATAGGTTTGAAAATTATTAAAAAAATAACTTTTTGTAAATGACTCGGGTTTGCACTCTGCTTGGCGGCATAAAAGTAATTTACATAAGGTAAGTTTAACTCCACCTGTGAATATCTCTGTCAGGAATCACATTTTCTTTGATAACACTTCTCTACTTGTACTCCAATTGATGGATTTTCTAAAGGCTGAGTGAAATGAATGTATGAGAATGAAAGATGGTAGAATGACCAAGTAAAAATTAGTCAATTTACTTCAGCAAACATATTTCAGATCCAATAGGCTTGAGCACAGTGTCCACTCTTTGTGCTTGTATTTAGGTTATAACTATGGTATTGTACATTAGAGTATTGTAACTATCAGTTTCATAATAAAATACTTCCAAGCATTTGCCTTTTTTTTTTCTTAATGACCCTCAGTTGTTTCTTGTTTCAGAGAAGCTTAAATTAAAGAGGCAATTTCTAACCCGGCATTCCTCATCGAGCAACTCTCGTAATAGCGTCGATATATTGGACGTTCATCCCACAAGGGTCACAACTCAAGGTTGAAGAAGCCACAAGTCCAGAAAACTATGAAGGCAAACTTTTTCTGAGTGAGAATTGAAAACTCTTGGAACAATCTGCCAGAGTGTGTCGTGACGGCACCGAGTGTGAGCTCTTTCAAGAGCAGACTTGACCAACACTGGAGCAGGTTCAGGTATATTCAGGAGCCAGTGCATGCCCAGTACTTGCCAATAGTGCATAACAGAGACGTGACCGAATGCCCAACCGGCTAACGAGCCGATCAACGGCGAAGAGGATAAAAGTAAAAAAGTAAAGGTGCTGGAGAACATAAGGCAAAAAATAGAGGGAGGCAGTTGTTTGGAAATTGGGTCAACTTGTCTCATGTGCCTCATGCTTAGCTGACTGGCTATACCATCATAAGGGTGTCTTGTGTATTAAAAAACATTCTTCTGGTAGGTAGCATCTTTATATACAGCTCCTTCCCGACTTACTACCTGCCTCGGTCGTACCAAAATTTTGTCAATTTACTTATTTTCGAGTCCCAACGTCAGTGCACAGAAAATTTTCATTTGTAATTCACTTTAAAATGGCTGGAAAGCTTAAAAGTGAGAGTTTTGCAGTGCTGAGAAGAAGAAGAGACACCCATTTTAGATATTCTATGTATTATTTAAGCATTTTCGACTTACGACCATTTCGACTTACGACCTAGATTTGGGTCCCTAACCCAGTCGTAAGACGGGGAGGAGCTGTATCGGTTACTATACCGTAAAAATGTAACCCGTGTAACTAATGCATTTTTACTTTACTAATTTTATATTTAAAATTAATACTTAACCATGAAGTTGAACCAGATTTAATAAGGTTTTCTTTATTGTGTTATCCACTAGTGTATGGGATCCCCTCTGAGTTGAATAAAATCATCTGGCATAAGTCAAAATTTTATAAGTGGCATCCACGTACTGAAGGAGGTGAAGTGAGAGATATTAATATTTTAACATTTAATGATCAAGAATTGCAACTTTTTATGGGACAGTAAAGAAATAGAACTTGTGATGATATTTTCAGGTCAGGTATACAGTAAGCTTAAGTGACAGTAGGACCAAGTTCATCCTCAGGAGATAGTTGATATAGGTAGTGGTGGACCTAGGACTCATGTGCTGAGGTCACATGCCAGTATTATCCTTCAACATAACCCTGCAGAAAGAAAAATGAATGAGTAAGTATTAAGGAGGGAGTTTTGGTGGTGCTACTGTAGTGTGTAGTATATTTATGCTATAAACTGCAGTCTACAATTTGTCCATTTATTGAGCACAGTTAGAGTGAGATTCCTTGGCTGGTTAAGATTTTTGAATCGAGTACAAAATGCAGAATTTACCTCAAGGTGGGTGATGGTGGCAGTGATAACCTACTCGGTCCCTCGAATTCTGCACTTTTCGTCGAACCAAAAATCTAAACCAGCCATGTAATCTCGTTCTAATTCCACTCATTATATGCGGCATATGCGAAAAGGCTCTCTTAGCCGGGTTTCTTTGTTTATAAGGAATTTCAGAGTGATTAATTTGAACCTGGTGCC
Organism: Homarus americanus; assembly: GCF_018991925.1. Lineage (NCBI taxonomy): Eukaryota > Metazoa > Arthropoda > Malacostraca > Decapoda > Nephropidae > Homarus > Homarus americanus. The sequence continues at coordinate 17,825 of NW_024746346.1, read as the reverse complement.
AAGAATGGTAAGTGACGTTTTGTGGCGGTGAATGCTACCGTGATTAACACAGTTTGAAGAAATATCGAAGTGATGAGAACAATAAAAAAAATTCTTATTATTATCATTATGAGAAGAGCTCATGTATATTTTACCATTTTGAAGAGAAAATCTGTTTATTTATGATGAAAGTTTGTGATTTAACAGTGTGGATTAGGCCTACTGGGGATACCACAATAAAAAAAAAAAGCAGTTTGGTTTACCTCTCAGGTGCTATGGAAAAAAAATCACAAAATGAGTGTCTTTCATTTTACCATATGACTCTCACTCTCACACCAGACAACAGGAGGCTACATCACCAGACAACACCAAAAAAGTGACTGAAAAAATCCACTAGATGCTGATATTGTTATTGGTAAAAAATTAAACAAACCTAATCCCCCGGTACTGTAGCCAGACCATACTTGTTTGGTTGTCCATGGTGTCTGATGAGGACGTCTTCTGGTTTATTGGGGAGTCCTACGATGGCTGTAGAGTCCAAATCTCGACACAATTGAAATCTCCCAGAAGAGAACCTGTACAAAAGTGGATACTGTATTAGAGTGGCATTGGGGTTTGTGCTCAAACTAACACCACTATCTTGACTGTAAGGAGGGAGGGGTGTGGGGGTGGGTGGGTGAGAACCAATGATCAGTTTAAAAAAAAACTGCTTTGCTCAAGGCTTGAGATTCCACTTGTCAGGTGAGAAGATTCAGATGGATGAAAGTGTCAGAGTTCACACACTGCTTGACAAAGCTACCGAGTAAATGTATTGTGGTAGATGGCCGAGAGGCGTCTTATACTGCCAGACTGGGGAGTCACTAATGCTAAGGGGGAATACTTAACTAATCTTTATTTCTAAGGGTCGCTGCCACCAGACCCCCTCTGGACAGCATGTAGCTCGTTAGGTAGAGTGGACTAGGCATTGGGTTAGGTTTTTCATTGACCAGATCGATAAGGGGAAAGAAGGGTGAAACCATAACATGTCTTAATTTATTCCTTATAAAGCATATTGGTAAAAAACATACAAATGAATTGGTCTTCCTCAGAACAACGAAAATGTTGGTTACCCAGATGGGCACCAGACGTCTTACATTAATGGCGTGTCATCCACATACTTTTTGCATAACAATGTGACCACCTTACCTCGGTCATTCCTTCTTACACTACCCATCAACACATCAGACTGCTCCACCTGTATGGAATATAGCACCGTCGGTTATCATACATAGTAGCACCCTCTCAACACACCCGTTACCCTCCACACCTGCAGGTATAGGACTCATTGTAATTTCTAGGTATACCTAACAGGCACCTCGTTCGCACACCGCCCTCGGTGGGTAGAGACGAGGGCTACACCAAGAGACATAACAGTACTATTTCTACGCCTGGTATTATAGGTCGCTCCAAGTGACAACCGCGGAGTTTCTCAAGCGTTTCCGCATTTGTTCTACTCATATGCGTGGTGTGCTGGGGATCCACAGTGCATGACCACTGGTGTGGCCTGCGGTCATGGCTGACGCCCGGTAGGCGCTCAGAAAAGTCTTGTGTTGGGAGAAGTCGAGGCATCACTGAGAATACTGCCGGGGGGGGGGTTCGTCACCACACATTAGTACACTATGACTTCACTTTAAGATCAGGCAAGGTTTTAAGATGTAAAAACTGTTAGACAATTCCCTTTTTAGGATTGAATAAAGCATGATAAAGGACTCTGACCTGTGTTGGGATAAGTCGAGGCATCACTGAGGGTGAAGTCCCGACTCCCACCCTCCTCTCTGTTTAGGTCTAGTTAACAATCTTCACTTTGGATTCCTATGGTTCCCACATCTCCATTTTCCTATCTATTGTGACCATGCTTTATAAATACATACTTAATCCTAAATTACACACTAGGTAAGGGTCTGGTTTGCTAGTTCCTGGGTAAATTCATTGGGTTATAATATTAACGCGGTACACCCGAGGCAGCAACCCAAACAAAGCCTAGCATCGTATTTTCATGGCGTGGGTATGCAAGATATTCTTTTTGAAGCATAGTTTCTAGATCACTTCCAACACTTCAGTTCTGATACATTTATCCAGATCATTGTTCTCGTATGATAACTGTGGAAGTTAAGTTCGCTACACGTTCACAGACGTAAATAGTATGACCTTCAAACCATGATCTACACTTAGTCCTACACTACACTAACCCGACTCAACTGGACTTCCCCAATCATCTTATGAATACCCTGAATTTTCTTTAATGCTATGAAAACATACAATTAATTTTATATAACTTTACCTGGGTATAATACAACACATGGTTTATTAACATTGAGTAGACGAGTTACCATTTAACAATGTTTCCTGTTTGAGATTCTACAAGCGCGGTGGATTAGGTTATATAGCGCAATATTAATTAATTAGGGAGTTTAAAGTATTAGAATGATGAGCGCAGTACAGTCTGAAAGTTGAGTAGTTCCTACGATCTTAAGGAAACCTAAATTATTCTGGTAAATTGTATACAAAATACTTCAGGGAAATATCAATTCAAAGATCAAGTAGGTTTAAAACGCCCCAGAAGACGGTTATTAAAAACAACTGGGTTAAGGTCATAATCAAGTTCAATGTAGAACAACGTATATCATACATATAGTTAAATACAGCAGTTTGCGCTTTGCCAAGTCTCCACCACTCAAGCCGGGATCTTCCTCAGCTGCTCACATAAGAAATGGAGGTAGATCGCTGTGACCTGGGTTCAGCTGGATTTGACCACTTTCACCGAGAACTAGACTCAATTCATCCCACCTCCATAACATTGCCAGTAGTTACTCCACGCAAGTCTCGTATATCTGGAACAAACAAGTAATTAGAGATTAAATATAGAAGTGTACTTAAAATCCTACACAATAACAGGAAAATAGTTTACCAATTACATTAATATATATCCAAATTACATCAAATATAAATAATTCTAAAATAAAACTTATTTTTAACCAACACGAAAAATATACTTAAGAAATACAAAAACATCAGCTAAAGACTTACGTAATGTATACTCTTGTGTCCTGTAGCACTGCTTCCTTTGAGGTTATGATCAGTACTGACTTCCCGTGGCAGCTTTCGGAGTATTTAAGGACGGCAGTGGTGGGGGGGTGGGTGGGGGGGGGGAGACTTGATTTAGGCGGGAAAATCTTAACTAGGCTAACCACCTCATCACAAGTGTTAAAGACATTTCATTTTTCGATAATTGTTCTATAAAACTTCACTATGTCTTGACTATTTATTGCCTTTCTATTGCTAATTTAATATTTTTCTATTTATAACTTGTTAATTTTTCACTATAGAGATTAATGAATGTGGTTTTACCGGGAGTTAAACGGGCGTAACAACCATTAGCGGCTTTACGGTGGTGTCTGTTTCTGGCCGCCCATAGAAAGTCGAAGAATTTGTCATGCTATATTTATCAAAACTTCAAAAACCAGATCACAATTGACTTTTATGTGAAAGATTATGAATAAAAAAAAATACAGCGTATATTATAGTTGGAAGTTTCTGTACATTTGTCACTCACATAAATACACATCTGAATCTGTAGATAATGGTCACTCATAATAAGCTTATTTAAAAATTAAAAGTCTTTAAGCTTGGTAATAAAATAAACTAATTCAATAAATGTCTGGCTGGGTTCCTTCTATACATTCCTAAATCTATACAGCAGTATATAAGTACCACCAACACATAGGCTTAACTAACGTACTGTATTGTTAATGAATGTGGTGAGAATACTTTAAGGTTTGTATATATAAAATAGATCTATAATTTGCTTTAGTTCCTCCAAGTCGTACAAGTTTCTTTAGTCCCCCAAGAACGAAGACACATTTTCTTTCTTGTTAAATTACTGAAATCTTTATGTTTTTCAGTTATTTCACACCAAAAATCATTTAATTTCACAGACTCTATTACATGTTAATATATTTTTATTTAAATGGTAATAAATGATTATTCAAAAGGTTGTTTTATCTATTCAACGTAAAAAAGTAATAAGATAAGGAATAGTACGGAGGTGAGCGCCATCTATGAGTGAACAGCGCTACTAAACCTTCATCACGGGGTACAGGGGAGAGTTGGAGGTGAGCGCCATCTATGAGTGAACAGCGCTACTAAACCTTCATCACGGGGTACAGGGGAGAGTTGGAGGTGAGCGCCATCTATGAGTGAACAGCGCTACTAAACCTTCATCACGGGGTACAGGGGAGAGTTGGAGGTGAGCGTCATCTATGAGTTAACAGCACTACTAAACCTTCATCACGGGGTACAGGGGAGAGTTGGAGGTGAGCGCCATCTATGAGTTAACAGCACTACTAAACCTTCATCACGGGGTACAGGGAAAGAACATTTTCAATCTTAACCAACTGCTAATTTGCCAAAAAAAATAGAGGTCAAATTTGAGTTAAACACCACAAGTATACCAAAAACTAATTTATCATACCATAGGAAGCAACGAACCTACCTAACCTAACCTCAGGTAAACATGGCGGGAACCTGCGGACAGCCAATGGACCAATATTAATCCACTTTTCTTCAATGACGTTTCCCTCAAAAATGACTTAAATATAGCAGGGAGATTAGGTAATTTTAAGTAATTTCTGAGGAAAACGTCGTAGAAGAAACGCATTTTAACATTGTCTAAACCGTCGACAAAACACATTGCTCAACAAAAACTCAACGGTTGTCCACTTGTAAAAATTTACCACCCTGCCCCCACACATCTCAGAAACAAGAGGTATAAGAATCGTGGTAAAAAGTGTTCAAAACCCATCGGAAAAAGTTTTGGATTTAACCTAACCAAACCTAAACTAACCTGGGTGTGTACTGCCATGAATAGACATACATATTAAACTGTTAAATATCTCGCTAAAACGTATTTTGTTCCAAAAATGTTATTGAAGAAAAATGTCTTAGAATTGTCAAAATTACCGATTGCAATTATAAAATTCCCGAGATTCGTTTAGTGACAAGTGAAATGGCAAAAATAGGTTTTCCTTGTGTATTTTGTGTTTCGAGCAATTCTAACCATTTCTGGTTACGGAGATACGACCTCGGTTACCGGGACGAGTTTGATTTTGTTCATTTTTTCACAGGTGTTGTTATTCTAGAATTTTAAAAGGCGACAATTGCTAGAAGCTAATACTGTATAATCTCATGTAATATAACCAACTAAAGAGACCTACCTAACCTTACCTAACTTCCTAGCCAGGGGGTGGACTTGCCATATTAAACAAAGTACTTATTTTGATATCCGGTACCGACGAAAGCAACTTTATAGAAGCGTCACGGTGTAATTTGTATTTTTGTGGATGCGAGAGTACATCCGGCAAATCGGCAAATTTTTCGGAGGAGTGTTTACGGTAAATGTAATTATTCGCCACAAAGCACGGAGACATCATTTTAGTGTAGCGTGCTCAGTTTTTCGGTGTTCCCCCCCCATTTCCTCCAACCTTCATCCCTTTTAAAATATTATAATAAGAACACCTATGGAAAATATGAACCAAATCGAAAAACTCTTGATGGTGGCAGTGGTGTTCTGAGAAAAAGAAAGAAAACCTAACCTAACCTTTCCTATCCCTTAACACTTCAAATAATATATAAAGGTTACTTTATTTAACTGATGATAAAAGAAAAAGTGATTTCATTAATGTTCTGTCGGCGAGTCATTAGCATTTATAGATCACTAGGGAAGCTGAAATACGTTTAAAAAACTTATTTGCACTTGCATAAATCTGCCAATAGATTTGAACTGTCCTCTGATTGGTCACAGCAGATTATGGGAAATTGCCCCTAGTGCAATAAGTATCCGTCATTATTGTTGTAGCTTCGTCCTATTTTGGTTAGGTCCACAAAATGTAACCACGATATGTCGCGTAAGAAACCGGGCGAGACGATTCAGTTTTTGTGCGTCCGTCACAAAAGGTTAGGTAGGGTTTTAAATTTTGTTTAACCTCACATGTTGAAAGTGTAATTCAGTTTGGAAGAATGATTGTTGTTGTTTCTAGTGTTAAAGGAAATAAAGGTCACACGTTTCTATTAGAAAAAACAAACCAAATAAAAATACGGAAAATTGTAGTTTCGGCGAAGCGCTACTTTAGGAAGGTCAGACTCATTCTAAACACATCAAAAACTATTGGAAAAACCCAATTTCAACCTAACCTAACCGATTTGAGTAATGAGTTTTTCCATGTGGTATTAAACAAACAAGTGCCTTTATCATAAGTGTACAAAGTTGGTATTTGACCCGGATTCCGGGCCAAACAAACCCTCGGCTATTTGACCGGGACGTGCGGGGATCGTACGTATATGGTTTTAATGGGATTGTAGTCGGGACGATTGTGGGCATTAAACAAGTCATTACACTACGGTATTATTTAATTGTAGAATTTTCTTAGGCAAAAGTATTTAGTTTTATTTTAGATCCCGGTCAAATAACCCCTGCCTATAATATAATAGTTTTCCAGTGTTGTGTATTATATAACTATTGGTGACATTTCCAGAAAGCTTCAAGGACCAACAACACATCTCGGTATGACAAGTTCAGACTCGACCGTACAGACCCGTCCGGCCTCGCACACGACGCCGTTAACGGAGAGACGCCGCCGACCCGCGGGAGGTAAGACCGACGTCGTTACTTCACGTCGTGTCATTGGGGGTACAAGCCGAGTGTATTAGAGTATGTACTTAAGCGCACTTGTACGGTAATCCTATAAAAGTGGGCATTTATGTAAATGTCGGTGTCTAAAGTCGCGACACGTCAAAAATATGGGCCAGATTCACGATTTCCATCCCGTACCAAATTTTGAATGTGTGTTTATTTTGTTTTTCTTTAAAGTACAGTACAGTATATTAATAACTTTAAGCTTCGTTTTCAAAACATAATTTCATTGTTTATTAATTATGATACTCTACAAATAGTGTGCTGCTTTTTATACTTTTTTCTACTTGTATGTTTCAGTTAAGTTAATTAAACTTTTATTTGCACAGTTTTGAAGAAGACTACTTTGTATAAGTTTTAATGTTTGCTTTTCAACAGTGCAGTGCTTTATCTTAAGTAATATTTTCAGGCACTTTCTCCATCACTGCCTAAAGTGGACCCGATGTGAACTAGAATGAAGTTGGCTGGACATAAAGTTAACTGGACTAGAAGTGGACAGGACCTGAAGCTAACTGGACCTCAAGTACTCTGTGGTATTGTATTTAATATTGTTGTGGTACTTCGAATGTTAGGGAAGTTCTACCGGCATTCCCCAGTTTATAAGAGTACTGTGCCGTAAAAACCTATCGTAAATCGATTCAATATTCCTATAACCTCGCATTATAAAAAAGTTCCTCCCAAATTATGTAGTCTCCAAAAAGTCCATTTACGACACACAATCTCAATTCGTGTAACGTGCGATCCGAAGCCCGGGAGGATTCGCATCTTTCAAAAACGTGTATGTACTCATTTGTGCTGAAAGGTGTAGATGTAGAGTTAACAACAGCTCAGAGACAGGTCGTGTAACATTGCTCGGAAAGCCTCGAATAACATCAACCCCGTGGCTAAAGATATTATTTTGGGGCAACCGTACACGTCGATTATAAGCCAATATCGGAGCTTCTCGACCGACAGACGAGTCGAGTTCCCGAGGCTCGTTTGCGAGTCCAACTTAACTCTTGTAGATAGTGATATACAGTACGGTATAGCTATACTATATATATATACCCAGCACATTACGGTACAGTCGGTCCCCGACTTACGACGGGTTCGGGGACCGGCGACCGGGTCGCAAGTCGAAAATGCGAAAATAATACATTACATAGAAAATCTAAAATGGGCGTCTCTTTTTCTTCAGAGCACCACGAAACTCTCAGTTTTACTCTTGCCAGGTATCTTAAAGGGAATTACAAACAAAAATTTTGTCGGTACACAGCTCAATCACTAACGTCGGGATTCGAAAATAGGTAATTTGACAAAACGTCGGTGCGGCCGAGGCGGTCGCGAGTCGAGGAGTAGCCGATATTTAACTGATGATAAGAGAAAAAGTTATTTTTTTAATGTTTTGTTTTTTGTGTTTTCAATATTTTGTCGGCGAGTCAGTTCTCGTCTTCGGCGTTTAGGTCACGAGGGAGGCTTAAATATATCTAGAAAAAAATTTTGCTCCCGCGTAAATATCACAATAGATTTGAACCGTCCTCCGATTGCTTACAACAGATTATGTGAAAGAGTGAAAGAGATTAAAATAATAAATCCCACAAAATTGTGTTTCTCCCGGTAGCACGACAAGAATCCGTCGATGTCGTCGCAGTCTCGTTCTACGTCTGTCGCGTCCACGAAACGTAAACGCCATCGGACGCGTACGAAACCGGGTACGCCGATTAAATTTTTGCTCGTCCGTCGCAAGAAGTTAGGCAGTTTAGATTAGGTTAGGTAAGGTTTTCAATGTTGTTTTTTCACCCTTCATGTTGAAAGTCTAACTCACTTTGTAAGATTCATTGTTTTTGTTAGTGTAAGAGGAAATTAAGATCATATTTATTTATTAGAAGAAATACAAATAAAAACGGGTAAAATTATCGTCTCGTCCGTGCACCTGTTTTCCGAAGGTCAGAATCGTTCAAAATACATGACAAACTATTGGATAAACCCAATTTGACCTAACCTAACCTATTTGAACAATCAGTTTCTCCGTGTGGTATTAAACTAACGAGTAACCTTTGCTTTTAATGCGAAGTTGTCATTTGACCCGGATTCTGGGTCGAATAACCGTCGGCTATTTGACCGGGACCTGCAAGGATTGTATGGGATTTTAATGGGGTTGTAGTCGGGATGATTGTGGGCATTAAACTAGTCATTACACTGTGGTCTTATTAAATTGTATAATTTTCTGTTGCCAAAAGGATTTAGTTTTGTTTTAGATCCCGGTCAAATAAGCAGCGGTTATTGTGCCAAGTCCCGGTCAAAGAACCCCTGCCTATAATATAATAGTTTTCCAGTGTTGCGTATTATATAACTATTGGTGACATTTCCAGAAAGCTTCAAGGACCAACAACACATCTTGGTATGACAAGTTCAGACTCGACTGCACAGACCCGTCCGGCCTAGCACCCGACGCCGTTAACGGAGAGACGCCGCCGACCCGCGGGAGGTAAGACCGACGTCGTTACTTCACGTCGTGTCATTGGGCGTACAAGCCGAGTGCATTAGAGTATGTACTTAAGCGCACTTGTACGGTAATCCTATAAAAGTGGGCATTTATGTAAATGTCGGTGTCTAAAGTCACGTCCCATCGGTGTCGGCGGTACGCGACACGTCAAAAATATGGGCCAGATTCATGTTTTCCATCCCGTGCCAAATTTTGAATGTGTGTTTATTTTGTTTTTCTTTAAAGTACAGTACAGTATATTAATAACTTTAAGCTTCGTTTTCAAAACATAATTTCATTGTTTATTAATTATGATACTCTACAAATAGTGTGCTGCTTTTTATACCTTTTTCTACTTGTATGTTTCAGTTAAGTTGACTAAACTTTTATTTGCATAGTTTTGAAGAAGACTTCTTTGTATAAGTTTTAATGTTTGCTTTTCAACAGTGCAGTGCTTTATCTTAAGTAATATTTTCAGGCACTTTCTCCATCACTGCCTAAAGTGGACCCGATGTGAACTAGAATGAAGTTGGCTGGACATAAAGTTAACTGGACTAGAAGTGGACAGGACCTGAAGCTAACTAGACCTCAAGTACTCTGTGGTATTGTATTTAATATTGTTGTGGTACTTTGAATGTTAGGAAAGTTCTACGGGCATTCCCCAATTTATAAGAGTACAGTCGGCCCTTCACATACGCGGGTTTAGCATTCACGGATTCGCAAATACGCGGATTGCCCCGCCAGAGGAATATTCTGTACATTGAAGTACATTCAACTCGCGCGCGGCACCGAACACGGGACACCACCGCTCCCGCAACCTCACACACACACACACATAGCTCTCCCTCACTCAGTCAGTCTCGCTGTAACCACACTTGTGTTGACATCAGCATTGTAGTTGCAAAAATATTACATTTCCGTGAATGTATTATATCAAGCACAGTATGAATAGAATATCACTAATATAAGAGTATTTTAACTGAAAACTACTAAAAAAACGAGTAACATCTCTTGAACATCGGAAGGTTAGGTAAAGTCTCTTGTTTTCGTCATGTATTTTATCCTAATTTACATTGAAATACATCACGTTTCAGCAAAAGTACTATTTATTTCTAAGAATATGGAAATGTAATATTTTGCTGAAATGACGTACGTATTACAGTGGAAAGTGACGAAAGCAATGACTCGCTTTCTTTCGCTCAAAAGATGTTACCGTAATCGCTTTTCGAATGGTTTTCAGTTAAAAAACTGTTGTATTACAATAATATTCTATCCTAATTCACTTGTGATGCAACAGTTTTTTAACTGAAAACCATTCGAAAAGCGATTAAGGTAACATCTTTTGAACGAAAGAAAGCGAAAGTCATTGTTTTCGTCACGATTTTGTCCCATATTCCACTGTAATACTTAAGTCATTTCAGCCAAAATATTTCATTTCTGTGAATGTAGTATATCAAGCACAGTATGAATATAATATCATTGTAATATAACAGTATTTTAACCGAAAACTATTAAAAAAACGAGTAACATCTCTTGAACATTGGAAGGTTAGGTGAAGTCTTTTGTTTTCGTCATGTATTTTATCCTATTTTACATTGAAATACATCATGTTTCAGCAAAATTACTATTTATTTCCAAGAATATATTCATTCAGGCGCAGTTTAGGTAAAATATACATGTGATGTAACATTTTTTTAATTGAAAACGATTCGAAAAACACGTACCCTCTAGCCCTGTTCAAGGAGAGGACTGGGAGAAGCTGTTTGGTGCTGCAGACGATGGCAAGGAAAATGATTTGGATGGATTTTAATGAAAATATTCAGAAGTATGGTATCGTAGTATTTATTCAGGTCAATTAGGATAGAATATTATTGTAATACAACAGTAGTGACGATGTGGAGGAGGCGGAGGGATAGAGCGGGGAGGAGGTGACTGGCGGGAGCAGGGACGAGTGGAGATGCCAGCCAGTACATTACGGGTGTATTAATTGTTTTTATAGCTATTTTTGCATTTTAATGTTAAATACTGATACATTACGTTTCAACAAAACTACCATTTATTTCTGAGCACATGGAAATGTAATATTTTTGCCGAAATGATGTACATATTACAGTGGAAATTGACGAAAGCAATGACTTTCGCTTTCTTTCGTTCAAAAGATGTTACCGTAATCGCTTTTCGAATGGTTTTCAGTTGTGGGATTATAAGGCTAATGAAAGGATAGAATATTATTGTAATACAGTACGAGTACAACAGTTTTTTAGCTGAAAACCATTCGAAAAGCGATTACGGTAAAAAAATTTGAACAACGAAAGAAAGCGAAAGTCTTTCGTCATGATTTTATCCCACTTCCCACTATAATATGTACGATGTCATTCCAGCAAAAATATTACATTTGCATATTTATTTCCGAGAATATATTCATTCAGTCACAGTTAAGGTAAAATATACTTGTGATGTAATATTTTAATGAAAATCCAGTATCGTAGTTTTCTCTTGTTTCAAATTTAATTAACAAAGATTGATGTTTCAAATGTAATGAACAAAAATTTATGTCCAGTATCTATGAATTAACTTTAATAAATGAATACTTTGTTTTACATCGTCCTGTGCTACCATACCATGGATTTGGCTACTTTGGGCTCGCAAGAGATCTGCCCTGGCAACTGTACCGACACTCACAGCTGGTGGTGTGTTGGTGCATCGTTTCCATTGTTTACTGGTAGTTACTGGTAAATATTTTTCAACCTAACGAAACTATTACCCGTTTAGAGGTCGACCCCCAATTTTTGCCAAATAATTTGGTCTTAAAAACTCGAACTACACACAGGTATATACGGTAAATACTGTAAATAAGACATGGGGGCAATAGTACACGGATTTTAACATTCACGGGTATCTCTGTTACCAACCCCGCGAATGTTAAGGGCCGACTGTACTGTGCCAGAAACCTATAGTAAATCGACTCAATATTCCTATAACCTCGCATTATAAAAGCCAAGATACTTTTCACAAACCAAAATTTGATATCTTGATTATAACTTGTTCAAATGGCTTTTAGAAAATGTTCAAATGATTTTTAGAATATTTTAATTACTTTTGCAATGCTAATTACTCGCCACTTATGGGTTTTCGAGGTCATTTCTTGGTGCTTGTGTATTATTCTGGATGTACTTAAATAGTTAGGCACATTAAATTTTAGTTCAGAGAGAAAACGTATTTTTGGCCAAAAATCCTTTAAGGCTTTAGACTTACAATTTTTGTCATTTTCGGCCAAAAAATGGATTTTGTTCAAAATTTCAGTATAGGTACTCCTGAATGTGCTGCTTAAGGATCTGTTAACCAAAATTTGATATCTTGATTATAACTTGTTCAAATGGCTTTTAGAAAATGTTCAAATGATTTTTAGAATATTTTAATTACTTTTGCAATGCTAATTACTCGCCACTTATGGGTTTTCGAGGTCATTTCTTGGTGCTTGTGTATTATTCTGGATGTACTTAAATAGTTAGGCACATTAAATTTTAGTTCAGAGAGAAAACGTATTTTTGGCCAAAAATCCTTTAAGGCTATAGACTTACAATTTTTGTCATTTCGGCCAAAAAATGGATTTTGTTCAAAATTTCAGTATAGGTACTCCTGAATGTGCTGCTTAAGGATCTGTTAACCAAAATTTGATATCTTGATTATAACTTGTTCAAATGGCTTTTAGAAAATGTTCAAATGATGTTTAGAATATTTTAATTACTTTTACAATGCTAATTACTCGCCACTTAAGGGTTTTCGAGGTCATTTCTTGGTGCTTGTGTATTATTCTGGATGTACTTAAATAGTTAGGCACATTAAATTTTAGTTCAGAGAGAAAACGTATTTTTGGCCAAAAATCCTTTAAGGCTATAGACTTACAATTTTCGTCATTTCGGCCAAAAAATGGATTTTGTTCAAAATTTCAGTATAGGTACTCCTGAATGTGCTGCTTAAGGATCTGTTAACCAAAATTTGATATCTTGATTATAACTTGTTCAAATGGCTTTTAGAAAATGTTCAAATGATTTTTAGAATATTTTAATTACTTTTGCAATGCTAATTACTCGCCACTTATGGGTTTTCGAGGTCATTTCTTGGTGCTTGTGTATTATTCTGGATGTACTTAAATTGTTAGGCACATTAAATTTTAGTTCAGAGAGAAAACGTATTTTTGGCCAAAAATCCTTTTAGGCTATAGACTTACAATTTTTGTCATTTTCGGCCAAAAAAATGGATTTTGTTCAAAATTTCAGTATAGGTACTCCTGAATGTGCTGCTTAAGGATCTGTTAACCAAAATTTGATATCTTGATTATAACTTGTTCAAATGGCTTTTAGAAAATGTTCAAATGATTTTTAGAATATTTTAATTACTTTTGCAATGCTAATTACTCGCCACTTATGGGTTTTCGAGGTCATTTCTTGGTGCTTGTGTATTATTCTGGATGTACTTAAATAGTTAGGCACATTAAATTTTAGTTCAGAGAAAAAAAGTATTTTTGGCCAAAAATCCTTTAAGGCTTTAGACTTACAATTTTCGTCATTTCGGCCAAAAAATGGATTTTGTTCAAAATTTCAGTATAAGTACTCCTGAATGTGCTGCTTAAGGATCTGTTAACCAAAATTTGATATCTTGATTATAACTTGTTCAAATGGCTTTTAGAAAATGTTCAAATGATTTTTAGAATATTTTAATTACTTTTGCAATGCTAATTACTCTCGCCACTTATGGGTTTTCAGTGAATTCTTGGTGCTTAGTGTATTATTCTGGATGTACTTAAATAGTTAGGCACATTAAATTTTAGTTCAGAGAGAAAAAGTATTTTTGGCCAAAAATCCTTTAAGGCTTTAAACTTACAATTTTTGTCATTTTCGGCCAAAAAATGGATTTTGTTCAAAATTTCAGTATAGGTACTCCTGAATGTGCTGCTTAAGGATCATTTAACCAAAATTTGATATCTTGATTATAACTTGTTCAAATGGCTTTTAGAAAATGTTCAAATGATTTTTAGAATATTTTAATTACTTTTGCAATGCTAATTACTCGCCACTTATGGGTTTTCGAGGTCATTTCTTGGTGCTTGTGTATTATTCTGGATGTACTTAAATAGTTAGGCACATTAAATTTTAGTTCAGAGAGAAAAAGTATTTTTGGCCAAAAATCCTGTAAGGCTTTAGACTTACAATTTTCGTCATTTCGGCCAAAAAATGGATTTTGTTCAAAATTTCAGTATAGGTAGTAAAGACAAAAAGTAATTGCATACTTCAACAATTATAATCTTTACATTCTATTCTCCTGTACCATATAACTCATTTCCCATACTGAGATATGTTTTGACAACGCTAAAGCAATACTATAATAATGATTAACATGTTTGTGTTACAGGGGCGCGGGTGAGAGTGACGGCACTATCTATGGGGACTATGACGAGGCAGCATGGCACGGTCAGGAGGGACACCCCTACCCCATCAACTACCTGCTCTGTGCCTTCACCGCTCACCAGGTTATGGACGAGTACCGCAAATACGTCACGAACAACGAAACTTTTGTATAGACAACCGATAAATGTATAAAAAATATATGATTTGACGTTGATGAATACCATGAAATGTGATTAATTACATGGACAATAAAGCCTGTAATATACTATATGAAACACACAATTTCTATTACACCTCATTTTATGAAAACTATATTTTTTATATTGCTCGTTACACAATATATTATATTTTTCCCGGGTAATTATTGATGACTAACCTACCGCAGATTTTTCATAGAAAACACTTTTAAAAATGCCACAATTTCACTGTGTTTTATAGTGGACACTCGTATTTTTGGCAAATGTGTTAAAAATTGGTTATTTCTTTAAATTTAACCTAACCTTAGTTGATAAGAAAATATGCAGCAGAAGCGTTCTTAAAGACCTCACCAATCACATCAAAGTAACCTACCTAACCTTACCTAACTTCCTAGCCACGAGGCTCCACCCTCAAGACCCCTATATATTAAACAGAAAGAACTTACTGTACGGTATAATTTTTCTTGTGGACGTGAGAGCAGCCGCCCAGTCCAAGCGGCTTATAACGTACACCGAGGAGCTAGACTTTTCGGGAAAATGGTGATGGACTTTCGGGGAAGTAGATTTTAATTTCGGGAAATATTCGTAATTTTGCGAAGTAGATTATCGCATAAGCGGGAAATTTGTATCATAAAAATGGGAAATATCTACTTTCCGGGAAAGTTGGTTATCTACTTTCGAAAAGTAGATAGATTTTCTACTTTTCGAGGAAAGTAAATTATCGACTTTTCGGGAAGTAGATTTTCGAATTTTGGGACAAATATTGCGTAATTTTGCGAAGTAGATAATCATAGAAAACAGGAAATTTGTATCATAAAAATGGGGAAATATCTACCGGGAAAGTTGGTTATCTGCCAGTAGATAGATTTTCTACTTTTGAGTAGATTATCGACTTTTCGGGGAAGTAGATTTTCGAATTTGGAAATATTGCCTAATTTTGCGAAGTAGATTATCATAGAAATTTGTGTCAAAAATAAATATCTACTTTCCGGGAAGTGAACTACTTTTCGGGAAAGTAGATTATCGACTTTTCGGGAAGTAGATTTTCGAATTTTGGGGAAATATTTTTTCTAATTTTGAAGTAGATTATCATAGAAAACGGAAATTTGTATCATAAAAATGAAATATCTACTTTTTAGAAAGTTGGTTATCTACTTCGAAAAAATAATTACTTTCTCAGGAAAAGTAGATTATCGACTTTTTCAAGTAGATTTTCGAATTTTGGAAATATTGCGTAATTTAGCGAAGTAGATTATCATAAACAGGAAATTTGTATCATAAAAAATGGGAAATATCTGCATTTTCCGGGAAAGTTGGTTATCTACTTTCTCGAAAAGTAGATAGCTTTTCTACTTTTCGGGAGAAAGTAGATTATGGACTTTTCGGGGAAGTAGATTTTTTTTTTCGTTGAAATATTTACGTAATTTTGTGAAGTAGATTATCATAGAAAACGGGAAATTTGTATCATAAAAATGGGAAATATCTACTTTCCGGAAAGTTGGTTATCTTTCCCGAAAAGTGGATAGATTTTCTACTTTTCGGGAAAGTAGATTATCGACTTTTTGGGGAAGTAGTTTTCGAATTTTGGAGAAATATTACCTAATTTTGCGAAGTAGATAATCATAGAAAACGGGAAATTTGTATCATAAAATGGGAAATATCTACTTTCCGGGAAAGTTGGTTATCTGCGAAATGAATAGATCCTACTTTTCAGGGAAGTAGATTATCGATTTCGAGGAAGTAGATTTTCGAATTTTGAAATATTACCTAATTTTGCGAAGTAGATAATCATAGCAGGAAATTTGTATCATAAAAATGGAAATATCTGCTTTCCGAAGTTGGTTATCTACTGAATAATTCTACACTGAAGTAGATTATCGACTTTTCGGGAAGTAGATTTTTTCGAATTTTGGGGAAATATTACGAATTTTGCGAAGTAGATTATCATAGAAAACGGGAAATTTGTGTCATAAAAATGGGAAATATCTACTTTCCGGGAAGATTGGTTATCTACTTTCGTGAAAAATGAATACATTACTTTTCGGGAAAGTAGATTATCGACTTTTCGGGAAGTAGATTTTTTCGAATTTTGGAAATATTTCCTAATTTAGGAGTAGATTATCATGAAAACGGGAAATTTGTATCATAAAAATGAAATATCTACTTTCCGGGAAAGTTGGTTATCTACTTTCTCGAAAAAGTGAATAATTTTCTACTTTTCGGGAAAGTAGATTATGGTTTCAGAGTAGATTTTCGAATTTGGAAATATTACGTAATTTTGGAAGTAGATTATCATGAAAACGGGAAATTTGTATCATAAAAATGGGAAATATCTACTTTCCGGGAAAGTTGGTTATCTACTTTCCCATAGATAATTTTCTACTTTTCGGGAAAGTAGATTATCATTTTGGGAAGTAGATTTTCTAATTTGGGAGAGTATTACCTATTTTGGTAGAATAAATCATGAAAACGGGAAATTTGTATCATAAAAATGAAATATCTTCTTTCGGAAAGTTGGTTATCTACTTTCGGCGAATGAATTTTCGGGAAATGAATATCGACTTTTCGAAGTAGATTTTCGAATTTTTGGAGAAATATTACCTAATTTTGCGAAGTAGATTATCATAAAAATTTGTATCATAAAATGGAAATATCTACTTTCCGGGAAATTTGGTTATCTACTTTCCGAAAGTAGATAGATTTTCTACTTTTCGGAAGTAGATTATCGACTTTTCGGGAGTAGATTTTCGAGGCCACAGAAATATTACCTAATTTTAGTAGATTATCTCATAGAAACGGGAAATTTGTATCATAAAATGGGAAATATCTACTTTCCGGAAAGTTGGTTATACTTTCCCGAAAAGTAGATAGATTCTACTTTTGGAAAGTAGATTATCGACTTTTTCGAGAAGTAAATTTTCGAATTTTGGAAATATTACCTAATTTTGCAGAAGTAGATTATCATAGAAAACAGGGAAATTTGTATCATAAAAATGGGAAATATTCTACTTTCCGGGAAAGTTGGTTATCTACTTTCCCGAAAAGTAGAT